>NC_056056.1:148209303-148509303 GCF_016772045.2 Ovis aries | reverse complement strand
AGACTGACAGTATTTTAAGCCTAGGGGTTTATTTACATCGATACTTAACCATGTTTATTAGATTTCTTCAAGATTTCTTCTTTTTTGTTGTTGTTGTTAAAAAAAGGAAGGAAAGGATTTGAGGGCTTTAAAAACAAGTGAAAAGTGTACAGGTTTTTCCACTGAGAAAGATCAAAGTCTGCAAACATGGCAGTGGGTTCCACTCAGTGTTGTCATCTTAAAATCATCTGCGATATAGCAATTACACTACTTTATTTACAAGGAAACTGACCCAAAGAACGTCAGCCAAAGGAGTTTGAGATGTACAGCAGAATGTAGGTTTTACAGGCACTCAAATGTATCCACTTGCAGGCAGAAAGTCTTGCCTTCCCACAGTTTAGGTAAGACTGCGGTGGAAATCTGTACGTAGTAGGTCAAAGGCAAAAAGGCTCCCGGGGGAGGTGGAGGCGAGGAGGCGGGGAACCAAGCTGTATGGCTCCAGGAAGTGGGTGGGGAGGAAGCTTCCCGGTTTGGAGCCAACTGTGACAAGCTCAGGTTTGCATAGCCTAGCAGAGGGAGTCCTGGGCCACTGCGCGCATTGGTCACAAGCGCTTTTGGCAATGCTGTGCCCTTCGATTCCTGTCATCATCCAACCCCACAGATCGGGTTTGGGACACGAAAAAGGGCTCATAAAGTGGGCGGCGGCCAGAGTTTCCCGCCGCTGAGTCACAGCCCAGTCAACTTTTACAGCATTTCCCAGAAAGAAAGTCTCAGTCCCATAGCCCACCACTCGCTCCTAGTTCTGGCTCTTCTCTTTGCGACTGGACCCGGCGGTGACTCGAGACCCACAGCTGAGCTATTTCCCACTCATGGCGCAACTTCTCACCCTCGCAGAGCCTCGGCGTACCCTGCGCGCTTGCCAAACGCTACCGAGCCAGTAGATGTGGGGGCAGAGGACGGAGGGGAAGGGCTGCGTCCTCACCTGCAGGACACGGACACCTCCACTCGCGTGGCCGGGATGGCCGTGCTCAGCTGGTTTAAATCCCCGAGGCCCGCGGAGCTGGTGTAGCGGCTGTCCATCTTGAGAGGCGCCGTGGAATTGTCTGGCACCCACATCCAAAGCTCTGGCCGACCGAGGGCTCCTAACCCAGCTCTAGACAAACAGGGTTGGGGATTGAGGGTGGAGGCAGAGGAAGGAGGCGGAGGCAGTTCGCGGAAAGGGGGAGGCAGAGAAGAGGCGGATCTCACGGTAAAGCCGCTAGGGAATAGGCCCGCAGAAGCTGAAGCTGCTGAGGAAGTGGCGCCCCGGGCTTTCGGCTTCCCTGCCCCCCTCAGCTCGAGCTGAGGACACTCCGCGATCCTTTACTCGCTCTAGGCTTCAGGCTCGGCGGAGCCACTGGGCAGCCTAGCAGGGTTTCGGGCATCAGACACAGACCCCAACCGTCTAGTAGAACAAGCCCTGGCCGCCTTGGCAAGCAGTTTGTGTTTTATCTCCGCTTCTTTACACCCACGCCTGTTCCTAAATCGCGCGTCATAAGCCCACCCTTTCCGATTTACCGGTGATCCTCATCTTGCCCTCGGAGTCCACGGAGGACCCCCCTACACTGTGCCCTACAGCAAATGAGCCGAATCCTCGCTTCTGGACTCCCCACTCTCGGCCACTTAAGGGTTGGGGACAATGAAACGGACTTCGAGACGATCTCCAACCTTTCTAAGCAGTGGTAAAGTAACAGATCAGTATATGGAACAGGGCGAGAGCAGGGGAAACCTAAGGTGGAGCGAGGGCCGGGGAGGGGGGTACTATCTGGGATTTAAGGGAGCAATCTGGTTTCCCACATCCCTCAGTTCTTCGGAATAAGGGCGGGGGGGCGGGGGGGCGGGCGGTGCTGATGTCTATAATCCTTTTACCGTCTGGACTCTCCTTCGCCCCCTCGTTTCCAAATGCGTGGAAGTTACGCCCTAAAAACTGAAAGTCACAACAAAAGACTCCCAACCGGTAAGACCTGAATGAAGCTGGACAGATAAAAACAGAACTAAACTGGAGTGAGCGCCACCTTTGGGAAACTGTTTTCTGGGAAGGCCAGACTTGTACCAGTATGCAGAAGCTGCGAAAGGAGGTACCCGCCGCCCAGCTCCTTTGCCGCGATGGTTATTTACAGGCATGTTCCCTCCTGCCTTGCCCGAGCGCCTGCTTGTCCCTGGACGGTTGCCACCAGGGGGAGACATAGATCAGCACTCGAAGTATTGCAGAAGCAGGAGAGGGGCGGGCACCGGAGGAGGGACGATGAGTGAGACATAGCCATCGTCCTTTATAGCACCAATAACTGCGTCGCCAGCTGGCAAGACTGACTCAGGGGGCAAACCGTTTTCGTGGTTGAGGACCTGCCCTACGTTGTAATATTTTAATACACTGGGAGCCACCTGACTAGAGAATCTATAGAGTTGCACATGAGGATGTGTGGGTGCAGTCTTGAGGCTTTATGCTCCCAAGAATCCTCCCCACGTTCCATTCTCGGTTTCCTTTCCCTTCTCCCCCCCAACCAGCACTTGTCACCCTTTAGTGTAGTTGAGTTCTCTCTTCTTCTTTCCCTTTCCCTGTTTGGGGATGCCCTAAAAATCTAGACATTTCCATTGTGCTAACCAAAATTAGTTTTGGGGAAGAGACTTAAGTATAATTTTTTAAGCTAACCATACTTTTATAGAAGCCTATTGAAGAAATAAAAGTAAGACCTAGTCTGTGTTTAGTAATCATGAAAACATGTTATTGTAAAATTCTTATTAAAAGCATCTTTTAAAGACATTTTAAGTATTTCAAGAAATATAGGGTTTATTCTGTGAAAGTTCTTAATGTTGGCTAGTTATCACTAGATAACCATATTCAGATGGACATCAATAATTCTAGAAGAAATGTAAACTGCCATTTTTCTTGTTAGATAAAAGAATAATAGAATTTCATCTTTGATTCTTCTCTATGCATAAAGTCCTGTCAGATTAGTTATTTAAAAACAATGCAAAGGTATTTATTGGACACATATAGGCCATAAGGGTTGCTTGAAATTTCACTAAGTAATGATGGAGCCAAAAATGGAGAAGCTCTATACAATCAGCAAAAACAAGACCGGGAGCTGACTGTGGCTCAGATCATGAACTCCTTATTGCCAAATTCAGACTTAAATTGAAGAAAGTGGGGAAAACCACTAGACCATTCAGGTATGACCTAAATCAAATCCCTTGTGATTATATAGTGGAAGTGAGAAATAGATTCAAGGGATTAGATCTGATAGACAAAGTGCCTGATGAATTATGGATGTAAGTTTCTGACATTGTACAGGAGACAGGGATCAAGACCATCCCCAAGAAAAAGAAATGCAAAAAAGGAAAATAGCTGTCTGAGGAGGTCTTACAAATAGTTGTGACAAGAAGAGAAGTGAAAGGCATAGGAGAAAAGGAAAGATATACCCACTGGAATGCAGAGTTCCAAAGAATAGCAAAGAGAGATAAGAAAGCCTTCCTCAATGATCAGTGCAAAGAAATAGAGGAAAATAATAGAATGGTAAAGACTAGAGAACTCTTCAAGAAAATTAGAGATACCAAGGAAACATTTCATGCAAAGATGGGCTCAATAAAGGACAGGAACGGTATGGATCTAACAGAAGCAGAAGATATTAAGAAGAGGTGGCAATAATACATGGAAGAACTGTACAAAAAGAACTTCATGACCCAGTTAATCACGATGGTGTGGTCATTCACGTAGAGCCAGACATCCTGGAATGTGAAGTCAAGTGGGCCTTAGGAAGCATCACTATGAACAAAGCTAGTGGAGGTGATAGAATTCCAGGTGAGCTATTTCAAATCCTAAAAGATGAAGCTGTGAAAGTGCTGCACTCAATATATCAGCAAATCTGGAAAACTCAGCAGTGGCCACAGGACTGGAAAAGGTCAGTTTTCATTCCAATCCCAAAGAAAGGCAGTCCCAAAGAATGCTCAAACTACCACACAATTGCACTCATCTCACACGCTAGTAAAGTAATGCTCAAAATTTTCCAAGCCAGACTTCAGCAATACGTGAACTGTGAACTTCCAGACATTCAAGCTGGTTTTAGAAAAGGCAGAGGAACCAGAAATCAAATTGCCAACATCCTCTGAATCATTGAAAAAGCAAGACAATTCCAGAAAAACATCTACTTCTGCTTTATTGATTATGCCAAAACCTTTGACTGTGTGTATCACAAGAAAGTGTGGAAGATTCTGAAAGAGATGGGAATACCAGGTCACCTGACCTACCTCTTGAGAAATCTGTATGCAGGTCGGGAAGCAACAGTTAGAACTGGACATGGAACAACAGACTGGTTCCAAATAGGGAAAGGAGTGCGTCAAGGCTGTATATTGTCACCCTGCTTATTTAACTTATATGTAGAGTACATCATGAGAAACCTTGGGCTGGATGTAAAACAAGCTGGAATCAAGATTGTTGGGAGAAATATCAATAACCTCAGATACATAGATGATACCACCCTTATGGCAGAAAGTGAAGAAGAACTAAAAAACCTCTTGATGAACATGAAAGAGGAGAGTGAAAAAGTTGGCTTAGAGCTCAACATTCAGAAAACTAAGAACATGGCATCTGGTCCCATCACTTCATGGCAAATAGATGGGAAACAGTGGAAACAGTGTCAGACTTTATTTTGGAGGGCTCCGAAATCACTGCAGATAGTGACTACAGCCATGAAATTAAAAGATGCTTAAAAAGGCAAAATGATAGGATACCAAAATAGGAACTCCCCAGGTCATTATATGCCCAATATGCTACTGGAGATCAGTGGAGAAATAACTTCAGAAAGAATAACGGGATGGAGCCAAAGCAAAAACAATACCCAGCTGTGGATGTGACTGGTGATAAAAGCAAGATCCGATGCTGTAAAGAGCAGTGTTGCATAGGAACCTGGAATGTCAGGTCCATGAATCAAGGCAAATTGGAAGTGGTCAAACAAGAGATGGCAAGAGTGAATGTTGGCATTCTAGGAATCAGCGAACTAAAATGGACTGGAATGGGTGAATTTAACTCAGATGACCATTATATCTACTACTGCGGGCAGGAATCCCTCAGAAGAAATGGAGTACCATCATGGTCAACAAAAGAGTCCAAAATGCAGTACTTGGATGCAATCTCAAAAACGACAGAATGATCGCTGTTCATCTCCAAGGCAAACCATTCAATATCACAGCAATCCAAGTCTATGCCCCAACCAGTAACGCTGAAGAAACTGAAGTTGAACGGTTCTGTGAAGACCTACAACACCTTTTAGGACTAACACCCCAAAAAGATGTCCTTTTCATTCTAGGGGACTGGAATGCAAAAGTAGGAAGTCAAGAAACACCCGAAGTAACAGGCAAATTTGGCCTTGTAATGCGGAATGAAGCAGGGCAAAGACTAATGGAGTTTTGCCAAGAAAATGCACTGGTCATAGCAAACATCCTCTTCCAACAACATAAGAGAAGACTCTACACATGGACATCATCAGATGGTCAACACCGAAATCAAATTGATTATATTCTTTGCAGCCAAAGATGGAGAAGCTCTATACAGTCAACAAAAACAAGACCAGGAGCTGACTGTGGCTCAGATCCTGAACTCCTTATTACAAAATTCATACTCAAATTGAACAGGGTAGGGAAAACCGCTGGACCATTCAGGTATGACCTAAATCAAATCACTTATGATTATACAGCGGATGTGAGAAATAGATTTAAGGGCCTAGATCTAATAGATAGAGTGCCTGATGAACTATGGAATGAGGTTCATGACATTGTGCAGGAGACAGGGATCAAGACCATCCCCATGGAAAAGAAAGGCAAAAAAGCAAAATGGCTGTCTGGGGCAGCCTTACAAATAGCTGTGAAAAGAAGAGAAGTGAAAAGCAAAGGAGAAAAGGAAAGATATAAGCGCCTGAATGCAGAGTTCCAAAGAATAGCAAGAAGAGATAAGAAAGCCTTCTTCAGCAATCAATGCAAAGAAATAGAGGAAAACAACAGAATGGGAAAGACTAGAGATCTCTTCAAGAAAATGAGAGATACCAAGGGAACATTTCATGCAAAGATGGGCTCAATAAAGACAGAAATGGTATGGATCTAACAGAAGCAGAAGATATTAAGAAGAAATGGCAAGAATACATGGAAGAACTGTACAAAAAAGATCTTCATGACCCAGATAATCATGATGATGTGATCACTAATCTAGAGCCAGACATCTTGGAAAGTGAAGTCAAGTGGGCCTTAGAAAGCATCACTATGAACAAAGGTAGAGGAGGTCATGGAATTCCAGTTGAGCTGTTTCAAATCCTGAAAGATGATGCTGTGAAAGTGCTGCACTCAATATGCCAGCAAATTTGGAAAACTCAGCAATGGCCACAGGACTGGAAAAGGTAAGTTTTCATTCCAATCCCAAAGAAAGGGGATGCCAAAGAAGGCTCAAACTACCGCACAATTGCACTCATCTCACATGCTAGTAAAGTAATGCTCAAAATTCTCCAAGCCAGACCTCAGCAATACGTGAACCATGAAATCTCTGATGTTCAAGGTCGTCTCAGAAAAGGCAGAGGAACCAGAGATCAAATTGCCAACATCCACTGGATCATGGAAAAAGCAAGGGAGTTCCAGAAAAATATCTATTTCTGCTTTCTTGACTATGCCAAAGCCTTTGACTGTGTGGATCACAATAAACTGTGGAAAATTCTGAAAGAGATGGGAATACCAGACCACCTAACCTGCCTCTTGAGAAATCTGTATGCAGGTCAGGAAGCAACAGTTAGAACTGGACATAGAACAACAGACTGGTTCCAAATAGGGAAAGGAGTGCGTCAAGGCTGTATATTGTCACCCTGCTTATTTAACTTACATGCAGAGTACATCATGAGAAACGCTGGACTGGAAGAAACACAAGCTGGAATCAAGATTGCTGGGAGAAATCTCAATAACCTCAGATATGCAGATGACACCACCCTTATGGCAGAAAGTGGAGAAGAGCTAAAAAGCCTCTTGATGAACATGAAAGAGGAGAGTGAAAAAGTTGGCTTAAAGCTCAACATTCAGAAAACGAAGATCATGACATCTGTTCCCATCAGTTCATGGGAATTAGATGGGAAACAGTGGAAACAGTGTCAAAGTTTTTTTTTTTTTGGGGGGGGGCTCCAAAATCACTGCAGATGGTGACTGCAGCCATGAAATTAAAAGACGCTTACTCCTTGGAAGATGTGGACTAAGGTCCGTCTAGTCAAGGCTATGGTTTTTCCTGTGGTCATGTATGGATGTGAGAGTTGGACTGTGAAGAAGGCTGAGCGCTGAAGAATTGATGCTTTTGATCTGTGGTGTTGGAGAAGAGTCCTGAGAGTCCCTTGGACTGCAAGAGATCCAACCAGTCCATTCTGAAGGAGATCAGCCCTGGGATCTTTGGAAGGAATGATGCTAAAGTGGAAGCTCCGGTACTTTGGGCACCTCATGTAAAGAGCTGACTCATTGGAAAAGACTCTGATGCTGGGAGGGATTGGGGGCAGGAGGAGAAGGGGACGACCGAGAATGAGATGGCTGGATGGCATCACAGACTCGATGGACGTGAGTCTGCATGAACTCTGGGAGATGGTGATGGACAGGGAGGCCTGGCGTGCTGCGATTCACGGGGTCGCAAAGAGTTGGACACGACTGAGCATGACTAAGCGACTGAACTGAACTACTCCTTGTAAGGAAAGTTATGACCAACCTAGATGGCATATTAAAAAGCAGAGACATTACTTTGCCAACAAAGGTCCATCTAGTCAAGGCTATGGTTTTTCCAGTGGTCATGTATGGATGTAAGTTGGACTATAAAGAAAGCTGAGTGCTGAAGAATCGGTA
Organism: Ovis aries; assembly: GCF_016772045.2. Taxonomy (NCBI): domain Eukaryota; kingdom Metazoa; phylum Chordata; class Mammalia; order Artiodactyla; family Bovidae; genus Ovis; species Ovis aries. The sequence continues at coordinate 148,501,437 of NC_056056.1, read as the reverse complement.
CTTTGATCTGTGGTGTTGAAGAAGACTCTTGAGAGTCACCTGGACTGCAAGCAGATCCAACCTGTCCATCCTAAAGGAGATCCATCCTGAGTGTCCATTGAAAGGACTGATGTTGAAGCTGAAACTCCAATACTTTGGCCACCTGATGTGGAGAGCTGACTCATTGGAAAAGACCCTGATGCTGGGAAAGATTGAGGGCAGAAGGAGAAAGGGATCGAAGAGGATTTGATGGTTGGATGGCATCACTGACTCAATGGACATGGGTTTGGGTGAACTCTGGGAGTTGGAGATAGACAGGAAGGCCTGGCGTGCTGCAGTCCATGGTGTCGCAAAGAATTGGACATGACAGAGAGACTGAACTACTGAACTGAATTGAACTGAACTAAATGATGGAATTAAGAAGATGTGATTCAGGTGCTGTGTGGCTAGCAACTGTTGAATGTGTCAAAATTGCTTTGATAAATTGAGTTAATGTGAGAGCTGAACACTCGGGTGGAAAGTACAAGAGGCTTTTGAAGCTTGGTGAAGAAATAGGATTGCTGAGGTTGGAGTCAATGGCCTAGAGTTAGAGTTGAATCCAAGGATATGGGTGAACACTCCAGGGGAAAAAGGAGAAAGAAATATAAAAATAAGAATCAAGTAGGATGAGTATGTGCCCTGGACGAAAGACAAAGAAGGATCCCACCAAAGGAATGGGTAGGGAAGAAGCACTTGAACAAATAGGAAAGAAAAAAGAAAACAAGACAAAGATACTAAGGAAAAGGAAGAAGAGGTTTTCAAGGGAAAAAGACCAACAGGATCATTGTAGCAGATCCTGCAGAGGTCACATTACTGCCTTGCGTTTTTCTGATGCTGCACTTGCCTCATTTTCTTACTTGAATAATTACTGATATCACAAAATACTAAAGATTTTCAGTTATTATTCCAGGTCTATTTTTCAGATTCTTCTGCTGAAATGCTTTTGGAAGCTTACCTCAAGCTCCATTTTACTGCCTTGAGCATGAAGCCCACCGTATTCCGGAAGTCATTAGTGCAAAAACTAGGCATTGAGTAAGTAATTGCATTGCTGAGGACCTCACACAGAAACAAGCTTTCTGGCATTTTATGGCCATAATTTGTAAGGAACTAATTTTTAAACCTTATTTAGACCTTTCTTAGAGCAGGGCAGATAAGCATTAATTAGTATATGGTCAGAATATACTCTGGTTTCTTACCTGCTTGGACAATTAGAAAGTGCATTAAAATGAAAGTTTTATTGGAAACTAGAGAAGCAAACAAGAGAAGTATATATATCTTACATATTTAATAATTTAGTGATATTAATACTTAGCACCTTTTTTGACTTATTTTAAAATAGTTATTTCAATGGAACTTCCCCTAATGCTCAAGAGATTTGGACAAAATTCTGTAATTCACAAAACTGTTTCATACCTTAACAATTGCTGTTAAATTTACCATGATTTGTCACATTAAATGGGGTATTTTCTGTTCAAATTCAAATAATTAAATCACTGTGTTTCTCAAATGAGTCTCTTAGAATGTTGTAAGTCAAAGTTTACATAGACACTGAGAATGATGATTTTGTTTTAAAAAGAAGAAACTGAGTTATTTATTCTATGAAAATGTGTTGTGGTTTAGTTTCTGCTTTAATGAAAAATAATTTATGGCATTTATTAAGCTCCTCCTTAGTTAAAATTCATCCATCAACAGCTGTCCAAAGAATCTTAACGTTTTAACATCATAACATATTCCTGTTTTTGCCTATGGATGTTGAGGGATCAAAGCCCCATAGATATATTTGCCAAATAATATTTATGCTGTTAAAGAGATTCATAGTAGGAAATCAGTCAGCTGAGACCCACACATCTTATTGACTGGAGTCAACCTTTTTTATTTTGAGGTCTTGTTTTGCAAATATAGACAGTAAAATAAAGTAAAGTAATAGCCTGTTTAAGTCAAAGCAGCTTATTTAGATGGCCTCACAGTGTCTCTGGACTTTTTAAATGCTGTTCTGATCAGTCCATGTTACTGAAAATTATCTTGGTGAATGAAGAGATCTGAATTTTACAAGGTCCTACATTTAACTCGGCAATAGTTTTCTAATGAAACCGTTTGAGATGTCCTTTAAAAACACTATTTCAGAGTGTTAAAAGTTCAAATACTTTTTACAAACTCAGTGTTCATGTGTTATACTCTGAAGGTTATTTTATTTTTATAAAAGCAATCAAATAGAATTCAACATTTTAAATTAATTTCCTAAAAGAAAAAAAATGACCAACATCCCAATAGAAAATAATGAGCAGAGGACAGAAATAATTAGTTCACAGAAAGGAAATGAAATAGGTCTAAAATATAAAAAATGATGCTTAACCTCACAATTTTAAAAAGCAATTCAACAACAGATGAAGTTACTACTCTTTCCTTGTATACAAGTATTGTCAGACTGAGAGACACCCTCACACATTTTTGTTAAAAGTTTAAATTGTATGACCCTTAAAGAGAACAATGTGATAATAGTTATCCAAGTTAAAAATAGTTTAATTAGATATCTATTTGAAAAAATAATAAAGTTTAATCCATACCTTATACCATATACAAAAATTACCCAAAATGTATCATATATCTCCACATAAAGCCTAATATCATAAAATTTCTAGAAAAAGACATAAGAGAAAAATTTTATAAACTTGAGTTAGGCAAAGATTTCATAGATATCATACAAAAATCATGATCCATAGAACACACTATTACAATGAACTTCAAATTTAAATTTTCATTTTCTTTGAAAGGTATTATGAAGAAAATAAAAAGACAAAGCACCCACTGGGGGAACATTTTACAAAATATATATAGATCAATAACATACACCCAGAATATATAAAGAACACTCAAAATCTATAAGAACTAACAACTTTACCAAAGATTACAAATAGCAAATAAGAACATGAAAAAATGCTCAACATTATTGATTGGAAAACTATAAATTAAACCCACAATGAGATACCACTACACATTTGTTAGAATGTTGAAGTTAGGGATTTACCATACATAACATTGACAAGGGTCTAGAACACCTGGAACTCTCATATACCTCTAGTGGGAACATAAAATGATATAACAACTTTGGGAAACAGTTTGGTAGTTCCTTAAAAGTTCAACATAAAGAAGTTGATCAAGCTGGTAGTGTAGGAGCATATAGAACTCAGTTACCTCTCTGAACACATCAAAAATATGTCCATGTGTAGAATAAATACCATTGAAAACTAACTGGAAACTGGCAGAAAGACTCCTTTATAACCAAAGCTGTGAGAAATACCCACACAGAATTGAGTAGTAAGGGAATAAATGTGATCAGGTTGGGACTTTTGTCCTTGGGAGAGCACTCAGAGTAAAGGGGAAAATACACTTGAGGAGATCCCTTGGGAGTGAGCTGTAAGCCACATATTGGGTGTGCCAGCCCTGAAGTGAGACACAGGGAAGAGGATCCCCCATGGTTTGTTGGAGGGCAACTTAAACTAACAGGAGGGCTTTGGGAATCCTGAACTCTGCTCATGAGGAGCATATGAGCACTGGCTTGCCACTGAGGCAGAGGAGAGAGGGCAGACTGAGGACTGTTCCAGTGACTGCCTAGTTTCCAATGACTTTCCTATGTGTGCCTAAAGTTAAACTGAGTGAGTTCAACTATGGGACACAGAGGTGAATTGGACCAGGGGTAGTATCTGAACACACTGCAGGTGGCCATTGCAGTTGCTTGCACAGATAGATTTTATAGATGTTCCCAAACTTTGACAGCATCCAGACAGCCAGGGCCCATACCATGTACATTCTGAGAGCCCACACAGACCCTGCATGCCCTAGACAACAATGCCACAAAGGAATGGGAGCAGTGGAAGCTGGGGTCAACAGCTGTGAGATATAAAGGAGACTCAGATACGTGGGTCTGACATTGCTGGTGGTTTCACAGACTGCACAACAGAGGCAGACCAAACCTCTGAGGCAAGCCTATCACAGCTCATGCCCTGTTACAAGCCAAAAGCCCACATGAACCTCTCTTACTGAAGCATTGCTACCCTCTAGTGCAAGGATACTTGGAATCCAAACCTGCCCTTGATAGGGTGGTAATGGTCACTGAACAGACTGGAAGCCTCAGCTTACATCTGACTGGACCTAGGCCCTTCATTTCCAGGCCCACCACCTACAAAGATGATAGCAGCAAATATACCCTGAAGAAAGACATGACTCTTATTCACATCAACTCTGGCTCTCAGATCAAAAGGATATGGGCACAAGGTGACTGATAAGGACACTCAAATATAAGTACATGCTTAGAAAACACAATTGATAATCATTTCACTTGTATTCATAGACACAGAGTTTTGAGTAAAATGAAAAGACAGAAGAACTGGTCTCAACTGAAAATGCAAGAGAAAATCCCAGAAAAAAGAAAATTAACAATGAATGAAACAAAAGTAGATAATTTACCAGATAAATAATTCAAAGCATTACAGATGAAAGTTTGCAGTTGCAAGCTGTGTGCTATGCTGGGATCTGTGACCTCTGGAGGAGAGGATTTCAATCTGGGGCCAAAGACCAGGCTTGACCACTCAGAGCTTTTTGTGTAACAGAATTTTATTAAAGTGTAAAAGAACTTCTGACATAGACATTAGAAGACAGCAGAAAGAATGTCTGCTTGCTAGTTTATAATAAGGTGTTTTATGTCTGTTCAGTTCAGTTGCTCAGTCATGTCTGACTCTTTGTGACCTCATGAACCACAGCACACCAGGCCTCCCTGTCCATCACCAACTCCTGGAGTCTAACCAAACTTATGTCCATTGAGTCAGTGATGCCATCCAACTATCTCATCCTCTGTCGTCCCCCTCTCCTCCTGCCCTCAATCTTTCCCAGCCTCAGGGTTTTTTCCAGTGAGTCAGCCCTTCACATCAGGTGGCTAAAGTATTGGAGTTTTAGCTTCATCAGTCCTTCCAATGGACAATCAGGATGGATCTCCTTTAGGATGGACTGTTTGGCTCTGCTTGCAGTCCATGGGACTCTCAAGAGTCTTCTCCAACACCACAGTTCAAAAGATCAATTCTTCAGCACTCAGCTTTCTTTATAGTCCAACTCTCACATTCATACATGGCCACTGGAAAAACAATAGCTTTGACTAGATGGGCTTTTGTTGGCAAAGTAATGTTTCTACTCCCCAATATGTTGTTGTCTAGGTTGTTCATAACTTTTCTTCCAAGGAGCAAAAGTCTTTTAATTTCATGGCTGCAGTCACCATCTCCAGTGATTTTGGAGCCCAAAAACTAAAGTCTCACTGTTTCCATTGCTTCCCCATCTATTTGCCATGAAGTGATAGGACCAGATGCCATGATCTTAGTTTTCTGAATGATGAGTTTTAAGCCCACATTTTCACTCTCCTCTTTCACTTTCATCAAGAGGCTCTTTAGTTCTTCTTCACTTTCTGCCATAAGGGTGGTGTCATCTATGAGGTTATAGATACTTCTCCTGCAATCTTGATTCCAGCTTGTGCTTCTTCCAGTCCAGCATTTCTCATGATATACTCTGCATATAAGTTCTAAGCAGGGTGACAATATACAGCCTTGACGTACTCCTTTTCCTATTTGGAACCAGTCTGTTGTTGCATGTCCAGTTCTAACTGTTGCTTCTGACCTGTGTACAGATCTGTCAGGAGGCAGGTTAAGTGGTCTGGTATTCCCATCTCTTTCAGAATTTTCCACAGTTTCTTGTGCTCCACACAGTCAAAGGTTTTGGCATAGTTGATAAAGCAGAAGTAGATATTTTTCTGGAACTCTCTTGCTTTTTCAGTGATTCAGAGGATGCTGGCAATTTGATCTCTGGTTCCTCTGCCTTTTCTAAATCCAGCTTGAACATCTGGAAGCTCATGGTTCACTTAGTGTTGAAGTCTGGCTTGGAGAATTTTGAGCATTACTTTACTAGCGTGTGAGATGAGTGCATTTGTGTGGCAGTTTGAGCATTCTTTGGCATAGCCATTCTTTGGGACTGGAATGAAAACTGACCTTTTCAAGTTCTGTGGGCACTGCTGCATTTTCCAAATTTGCTGGCATTTTGAGTGCAGCACTTTCACAGCATCATCTTTTAGGATTTGAAACAGCTCAACTGGAATTTCATCACCTCCACTAGCTTTGTTCATAGTGATGCTTCCTAAGGCCCACTTGACTTCACACTTCAGGATTTCTGGCTCTAGGTGACTGATCATACCATCATGATTATCTGGGTCATGAAGATCTTTTTTATATAGTTCATTAACATACCTTAAGCAAACGTTTTCATAAGGAAAATGCATTGGTTAGCTCAAGGTTTGAGAAAATTTAATTTCATACAGAACCAGATGTTCTGAACCAATAGAGAAGGTAAAAAGAAAAAAAGTCTGCTAGTTGCAGTTTATTTCCTCCTGCTGCTTGGCAACCTCTGGCCTTCCAACTCTTAACCCTCTCAGAAATAGGAATGCTAACTGAATTTTGGTAAAGAATAGATAAACAGTGAGAATTCTAACAAGAAGCTAAAAAAAAAAAACATAAAAAGAATGAGTCAGAATTGAAGACTACAGTAAGTAAAATGGAAAACAGAGTAGAAGGAATAAACAGCAGAGCAGGTGATACAGAACAATACACAAATGATCTGGAATTTAGAATAGAATTCACCCAATCAGAATAGTACTAACAAAAGCAACTTTACAAAATGATAGCAGGTTAAAGGATGTTTGAGATAACAGGAAATGAACCAACATTTTCATTATAGCGGTTCTAGAAGGCAAGAGAAAGAAAAGGGAGTTGAAAATGAATTTAATGAAATTATGGCTGAAAAATTCTCAACCTGAAGAAGGAAAGAGATATCCAGGTTTAAGAAGCACAGAGGGTCCCAAATAAGATGAACTGAGACAGACCCATGCTGATATATATAATTGAAATGCTAAAGGATAAATATAAAGAGAGATTTTTACAGGCAGCAACAGAAAAACAAAAAGTCGTATCCAAGGGAGTCCCCATGAGGCTATTAGCTGACTTTTCCACAGAAAATCTGAAGGCTAGAAGGGAGTGGTATAATATATTTAAAGTGCTAAAAGGGAAATAACTACAACTTAGGTTACTCTGCTGTGATCCCATGGACTGTAGCCTACAAGGCTCCTCCATCCATGGGATTTTCCAGGCAGGAGTACTGGAATGGGTTGCCATTTCCTTCTCCAGAGGATCTTCCCAACCCAGAGATCAAACCTGGGTCTCCCGCACTGTAAGCAGATGCTTTACCATATGAGCCGCCAGGGAAGACAGCTATAACTGAAGGAGAGATAAACAGCTTCAAACAAGGAAAAACTAAAAGCTCATAAATACAAAATTAACCCTAAAATGGACTCCCCTTGTGGCTCAGTGGTAAAGAATTCACCTGCAATGCAGGAGACTTAGGAGATGTGGGTTTAATCCCTGGGTCAGGAAAATCCCATGGAGGAGGGCATGGGAAACAACTCCAGTATTCTTGTCTGGAGAATCCCATGGACAGAGGAGCCTGGCAGGCTATGGTCCATGGTGTCATAAAGAATTGGACATGACTGAATCGACATCATGCACAGAACCCTAAAAGAAATATTAAGTGCTGTTCTCAAAGTGGAAAATTAAAAAACTATAATAAAAGTTAAATATCTATTGAAAAGGCAACATTTCTCTATGAGAGGCAAATATAATAAAGGCTGAAGATTGATCACTTAAATAAGATAGTATGAAGTTTAAAGATAAATGCAAAATAAAATATATCTATAATAATCAGTAAAGGGATAAACATGATAATTTAAAATCAAAACACAAAATGTAGGAGAAAGGGGTTAAAAATGTAGCTTTTTTTGGAATGTGCTTGAATTTAAAGGAATACCTATTTGAAACAAATAGATCTAGTTATAGGTCCATATAATGAACCCCATAGTAGTTCAGTTCAGTTCAGTTCAGTTCAGTCACTCAGTCGTGTCCGACTCTTTGCAACCCCATGAACTGCAGCACGCCAGGCCTCCCTGTTCATCACCAACTCCAGGGGTCCACCCAAACCCATGTCCATTGAGTCAGTAATGCCATCCAACCATCTCATCCTCTGTCGTCCCCTTCTTCTCCTGCCCTCAATCTTTCCCAGCATCAGGGTCTTTTCAAATGAGTCAGCTCTTCGCATCAGGTAGCCAAAGTATTGAAGTTTCAGCTTCAACATCAGTCCTTCCAAAGAACACTCAGGACTGATTTCCTTTAGGACGGACTAGCTAGAACCCAGTAAGTGAAGTCACTCAGTTGTGTCCGACTCTTTGCGACCCCATGGACTGTAGCCTATCAGGCTCCTCTGTCCATGGGATTTTCCAGACAAGAGTGCTAGAGTGGATTGCCATTTCCTTCTCCAGGGGATGTTCCCGACCCAGGGATTGAACTCGGGTCTCCCACATTGCAGACAGATGCTTTACCATCTGAGCCACCAGGACGGACTGGTTGGAACCCCATAGCAATCACAAATCAAAACCCTACAATAAATAATGAAAAATGAAAAAGAAAGGTGCACAAGAATACAACCAAAGAAAATCATCAAACCACAAGGAAGAAACACAATGATGAAGAAATGAACAGGAAAAACTACAGAACAAACAGAAAACAAGTAACAAAATGGCAGGCATTGAGAACATACCTATCAATAATTACTTTAAAAGGCAATGTACTAAATGCTCCAAGCAAAAGATAGAGGATGGCTGATTGAATGAAAAACAAGATCCATCTATATATTGCTCACAGGAGACTCACCTGAGAACTAAAGATTCACAGAGCCTGAAAGTGAGAGAATGGAAAAAGTCATTAGATGGAAATGGAAATAACAAGAAAGTGGGATTAGCAATACTCAGAACAGGCAACATAGACTTTATTTTTTTTTTCTTTTTTTTTTTTAATTTTAGTTTTTTATTTTTAAAATTTTAAAATCTTTAATTCTTACATGCATTCCCAAACATGAACCCCCCTCCCACCTCCCTCCCCATAACATCTTTCTGGGTCATCCCCATGCACCAGCCCCAAGCATGCTGCATCCTGCGTCAGACATAGACTGGCGATTCAATTCACATGATAGTATACATGTTAGAATGTCATTCTCCCAAATCATCCCACCCTCTCCCTCTCCCTCTGAGTCCAAAAGTCCGTTATACACATCTGTGTCTCTTTCCCTGTCTTGCATACAGGGTCATCATTGCTATCTTCCTAAATTCCATATATATGTGTTAGTATACTGTATTGGTGTTTTTCTTTCTGGCTTACTTCACTCTGTATAATCGGCTCCAGTTTCATCCATCTCATCAGAACTGATTCAAATGAATTCTTTTTAACTGCTGAGTAATACTCCATTGTGTATACGTACCACAGCTTTCTTATCCATTCATCTGCTGATGGACATCTAGGTTGTTTCCATGTCCTGGCTATTATAAACAGTGCTGCGATGAACATTGGGGTACATGTGTCTCTTTCAATTCCGGTTTCCTCGGTGTGTATGCCCAGAAGTGGGATTGCTGGGTCATAAGGTAGTTCTATTTGCAATTTTTAAGGAATCTCCACACTGTTCTCCATAGTGGCTGTACTAGTTTGCATTCCCACCAACAGTGTAGGAGGGTTCCCTTTCTCCACACCCTCTCCAGCATTTATTGCTTGCAGATTTTTGGATCGCAGCCATTCTGACTGGTGTGAAGTGGTACCTCATTGTGGTTTTGATTTGCATTTCTCAACATAGACTTTAAAACAAAGTCTTTAACAAAAGACAAAGAAGAGTATTATACTATGATGAAAGGATCAATACCAAAATAGGATATTACACTGGTTAATATAAATGGACCCAATAAGGAGCACCTAAATATATAAAGCAAATATTGACAGACATTAAGGGAAAAATTCAAAACAGTACATTAAGAGAAGGGTACCTTAATGACCCACTTACCTCAATCTACATATCACCCAGACAGAAAACCAATAAGGCAACAGTTGTCTTACATAACATAATAAACCAGTGGACTTAATAGATATCTTTAAGACATTTGATCCAAATCAGCGGAATACATATTCTTTTCAAATGTACAAGGAACATTCTACAGAATAGATTATATGTTATTCCCCAAAACACATCTCAACAAATTTGAGAGGACAGAAATTATATCAAGCATTTTTTTCTGACCACAATGAGTGAAACTAGAAATCAATCACAGGAAAGAAAATGGGAAAAGTACAAATGCCTGTAGACTAAACACTGTAGCACTAGAAAACCAAAGGGCAATGAGGAGGCAAAGAAGAAATCATAAAATACCACAAGACAAATAAAAATGGGATGCAGCAAAAGCGGTTCAAAAAGGGAAGTTTTAGAATAGCGTTTGCAGGCCTACCTCAAACTAGAAAAAATCCACTATACAAACCTAACCTTTCAACTAAAGGAATTAGGAAAAGAAAAACAATGAAAGCCCAAATTCAGCAAAAAAAAAAAAAAAAAGGGGGCGGGGGGGGTGGATAAAGATCAGAGAGGAATAAATAAAATAGAGACTAAAATACAACAGAAAATATCAAAGAAACCGGGAGCTCTTCTTAGAAAATATAAGCAAATTTGATAAACCATATCCAGGCTCATCAAGAAGAAAAGAGGGGACCTGAACAAATAAAACAAGAAATAAAAGAGGGGAAATCACAACCAATACCATAGAGATTAAAAAAAAGAAAAAAACATGAAAGGAAACTATGATTTAACATAGTTATGCCAATAATTTTTTTGCAATAAGAATTTTTTTTAAGTTATATACCAATAAAATGTACAACCAAAAAGGAACTGGCAGTTTCTTGAAACATACAACCTTTCTAGCTGAATCAGGAGGAAATAGACAATCTGAGCAAACTGATCACTAGTAGTGAAATTGAATTTGTAGCAAAAATCTCCCTGCAAACAAAAATTCAAAACCACAGACCTTCCTGGTGGTACAGTGGTTAAGAGTCTGCCTTCCAATGCAAGTACTCAAGTTTGATCCCTGGTCAAGGAACTAAGATCCCACATTACATGGGGCAACAAAGCCCACACATCTCAACTACTGAGCCCGCTCACTCAAGAGCGCATGTACCACAACTAGAGAAAGCCCATATGCACCAACAAAGAGCCTGTGCTTTGCAATAAAAACAGTGTGGACAAAAGTTTTTTGTTTGTTTGTTTTTTTTAACGTTCAATGCCAAATGTCTTCACATGGGAATTCAACAGAACATCAAAAGAAGATCTAATATCCATTGCCAATCTACTCAGAAACACTCATTCTGTAAGGTCACCATTACAATATTTTCTTGGATCTATCTCCTAAGGCAAAATAAGTAAAAGCAAAAATAAACAAGTGAAACCAGCTTAAATTTAAAAACTTTTGTGTGGCAAAGGAAACCATTAATAAAATGAAAAGGCAACCAACTGAATGGGAGAAATTATTTGCAAATCATATGACCAAGTAGTTAATATTCAACACATATTAACAGCTCATACATCAAAAACATAAAGACCCTCATTTAGAAATAAGAAGTAGACATTTATTCAAAGAATATATACAGATGGCTAACAGGTACATGAAAAAAAAGTAAAACATCACTAACCATTAGAGATACACAGATCAAAAAAAGAAAAATTGAGTTATCGCTTCATATCTATACATATGGCTATCACCAAGAAGTCTACAAATAACTAATGTTCATGAAAATGTGGACAAAAGGGAACCCTAGTACACTGCTGGTGGGATTGTAAATTACTGCAGCCAGTATGGAACACAGGAAGATAAATTAAAGGAGATCTATCATATGATCTAGCATTTCTACTGGTGGGAACATATCCAAAGAAAATGAAAATGCTATTTCAAAAAGATGCATGCATCTAAATACTCATAACAGCACTAGTTACAATAGCCAAGATATGTAAGCAATCTAAGTACCCATCAAAAGATAAAGAAAAATGTCACATATACACACACATAATGGAATATTAATTAGCCATTAAAAATGAAATTCTGCCATTTGCAACAGTGTGGATGGACCTAGATATTATTATGCTTAGTGAGATAAGTCAGAGAAAGACAATATGTTATCACTTGTGTGTTGAATCTAAAAAATAAAATAAATGAATGCATATAACAAAACAGAAACAGACACACAGATACAGAAAACAAACTAGTAGATGCCAGTGGGGATGGGAAGCAGGAGCCAGACAGGGACATGGATTCAAAGACACAAACTATTGTTGCAAAATAGATAAGCAACAAGGATACATTATATAGCCCAGGGAAATATAGCCATTATCTTGCAATAATTTTAAGAGGAGTATAATCTATATTATTGAATCAGTATGCTGTAGACCTGAAACTAATATAATTATGTGAATCAATCATGTTTCAATTTAAATATATTAATAAGAGAGCAAAATACAGACAAAATATTTTGACCATTTATTTTTAAAAAGTTAAACATTTAAAAAAATCACTGCTGATATTGATTGCAAGCATGAAATTAAAAGACATTTACTCCTTGGAAGGAAAGCTATGACAAACTTAGACAGCACATTAAAAAGCAGAATCATCACTTTGCTGACAAAATTCTGTATAGTCAAAGTTATGGTTTTCCCAGAAGTCATGTATGGATGTGAGAGTTGGACCATAAAGAAGGCTGGGCACCGAAGAACTGATGCTTTCATACTGTGATGCTAGAGAAGACTCTTGGAGTCCTATGGTCTGCAAGGAGATCAAACCAGTCAGTCTGAAAGGAATTCAACCTTGAATATTCATTGAAAGGACTGATGTTGAAGCTGAAGGTTCAATACTTTGGCCACTAGATGTGAAGAACCAACTCACAGGAAAAGACTGTGATGCTTGGAAAGACTGAACGAAAAAGAAGGGGCAGCAGAGGATGAGATGGTTAGATAGCATCATCCACTCAGTGGACTTGAATTTGAACAAACTCCTGGAGATAGTGAAGGAGAGGGAAGCCTGGCATGCTTCAGTCCATGGGGTCACAAAGAGTCAGACAAGCATCAGTTCTTATCCCTCTGCCCTCTTTACGGTCCAGCTCTCACAACGATACATGACCATTAGGAAGACCATAGCCTTGACTATATAGACCTTTGTCAGCAGAGTAAAGTCTCTGCTTTTCAACACAACTGTCTAGGTTTGACATAGCTTTCCTGCAAGAAGCAATCATCTCCTGATTTCATGGCTGAAGTCACCGTCTGCAGTGATTTTAGAGCCAAGGAGAGGAAATCTGTCACTACTTTCCACTTTTCTCCTATTTGCCATGAAGTGATGGGACCAGATCTTAGTTTTTCTAATATTTAGGTTACAGCATCGGATCTTGCTTCTATCACCAGTCACATCCACAACTGGGTATTGTCTTTGCTTTGGCTCCATCCCTTCATTTTTCTGGAGTTATTTCTCCACTGATCTCCAGTAGCATATTGGGCACCTAATGACCTGGGGAGTTCCTTTTTTGGTATCCTATCATTTTGCCTTTTCATACTGTTCATGGGGTTCTCAAGGCAAGAATACTGAAGCGGTTTGCCATTCTCTTCTCCAGTGGACCACATTCTGTCACGCCTCTCCACCATGACCCGCCTCGTCTTGGGTTGCCCCACAAGCATGACTTGGTTTCATAGAGTCAGACAAGGCTGTTGTCCTAGTTTGATTAGATTGACTAGTTTTCTGTGAGTATGGTTTCAGTGTGTCTGCCCTCTGATGCCCTCTTGCAACACCTACCATCTTACTTGGGTTTCTCTTACCTTGGGCGTGGGGTATCTCTTCATGGCTGCTCCAGCAAAATAGAAGTGAGATCCGATGCTATAAAGAGCAATATTGCATAGGAACCTGGAATGTCAGGTCCATGAATCAAGGCAAATTGGAAGTGGTCAAACAAGAGATGGCAACAGTGAATGTGAACATTCTAGGAATCACGAACTAAAACGGACTGGAATGGGTGAATTTAACTCAGATGACCATCATATCTACTACTATGGGCAGGAATCCCTCAGAAGAAATGGAGTAGCCATCATGGTCAACAAAAGAGTCTGAAATGCAGTACTTGGATGCAATCTCAAAACGACAGAATGATCTCTGTTCGTCTCCAAGGCAAACCATTCAATATCACAGCAATCCAAGTCTATGTCCCAACCAGTAATGCTGAAGAAGCTGAAGTTGAACGGTTTTATGAAGACCTACAAGATCTTTTAGAACTAACACCCAAAAAAGATGTCCTTTTCCTTATAGGGGACTGGAATGCAAAAGTAGGAAGTCAAGAAACACCTGGAGAAACAGGCAAATTTGGCCTTGGAATATGGAATGAAGCAGGGCAAAGACTAATGGAGTTTTGCCAAGAAAATGCACTGGTCAAGCAAACACCCTCTTCCAACAACACAAGACTCTACACATGGACACCACCAGAAGGTCAACACCGAAATCAGACTGATTATATTCTATGCAGCCAAAGATGGAGAAGCTCTATACTGTCGACAAAAACAAGACCAGGAGCTGACTGTGGCTCAGATCATGAACTCCTTATTACCAAGTTCAGTCTTAAATTGAAGAAAGTAGGGAAAACCGCTAAACCATTCAGGTATGACCTAAATCAAATCCCTTATGATTACACAGTGGAAGTGAGAAATAGATTTAAGGGCCTAGATCTGCTAAATAGAGTGCTTGATGAACTATGGAATGAGGATCGTGACATTGTACAGGAGCCAGGGATCAAGACCATCCCCATGGAAAAGAAATGCAAAAAGCAAAATGGCTGTCTGGGGAAGCCATCCAAATAGCTGTGAAAAGAAGAGAAGCAAAAAGCAAAGGAGAAAAAGAAAGATATAAGCGCCTGAATGCAGAGTTCCAAAGAATAGCAAGAAGAGATAAGAAAGCCTTCTTCAGCAATCAATGCAAAGAAATAGAGGAAAACAACAGAATGGGAAAGACTAGAGATCTCTTCAAGAAAATGAGAGATACCAAGGGGACATTTCATGCAAAGATGGGCTCGATAAAGGACAGAAATGGTATGGACCTAACAGAAGCAGAAGATATTAAGAAGAAATGGCAAGAATACAGAGAAGAACTGTACAAAAAGATCTTCATGACTCAAATAATCATGATGATGTGATCACTAATCTAGAGCCAGACATCTTGGAAAGTGAAGTCAAGTGGGCCTTAGAAAGCATCACTATGAACAAAGCTAGTGGAGGTGATGGAATTCCAGTTGAGCTGTTTCAAATCCTGAAAGATGATGCTGTGAAAGTGGTGCACTCAATATGCCAGCAAATTTGGAAAACTCAGCAGTGGCCACAGGACTGGAAAATGTCAGTTTTCAGTCCAATTCCAAAGAAAGGCAATGCCAAAGAATGATCAAACTACCACACAATTGCACTCATCTCACATGCTAGTAAAGAAATGCTCAAAATTCTCCAAGCCAGGCTTCAGCAATACATGAACCGTGAACTCCCTGATGTTCAAGCTGGGTTTAGAAAAGGTGGAGGACCCAGAGATCAAATTGCCAACATCCACTGGATCAGGGAAAATGCAAGAGAGCTCCAGAAAAACATCTATTTCTGCTTTATTGACTATGCCAAAGTCTTTGATTGTGTGAATCACAAGAAACTGTGGAAAATTCTGAAAGAGATGGGAATACCAGACCACCTAACCTGCCTCTTGAGAAATCTGTATGCAGGTCAGGATCAACAGTTAGAACTGGGCAGGGAAAAGCAGACTGCTTCCAAATAGGGAAAGGAGTGCGTCAAGGCTGTATATTGTCACCCTGCTTATTTAACTTCTATGCAGAGTGCATCATGAGAAACGCTGGACTGGAAGAAACACAAGCTGGAATCAAGATTGCCGGGAGAAATCTCAATAACCTCAGATATGCAGATGACACCACCCTTATGGAAGAAACTGAACAGGAGCTAAAAAGCCTCTTGAAGAAAGTGAAAGAGGAGAGGGAAAAAGTTGGCTTAAAGGTCAACATTCAGAAAACAAAGATCATGGCATCCGGTCCCATCACTCCATGGGAAATAGATGGGGAGACAGTGGAAACAGTGTCAGACTTTATTTTCTGGGGCTCCAAAATCACTGTAGATGGTGACTGCAGCCATGAAATTAAAAGATGCTTACTCCTTGGGAGAAAAGTTATGACCAACCTAGATAGTATATTCAAAAGCAGAGACATTACTTTGCCGACTAAGGTCTGTCTAGTCAAGGCTATGGTTTTTCCTGTGGTCATGTATGGATGTGAGAGTTGGACTGTGAAGAAGGCTGCGCGCTGAAGAATTGATGCTTTTGAAGTGTGGTGTTGGAGAAGACTCTTGAGAGTCCCTTGGACTGCAAGTAGATCCAACCAGTCCATTCTGCAGGAGATTAACCCTGGGATTTCTTTGGAAGGAATGATGCTAAAGCTGAAGGTCGAGTACTTTGGCCACCTCATGTGAAGAGTTGACTCATTGAAAAAGACTCTGATACTGGGAGGGATTGGGGGCAGGAGGAGAAGGGGACCACAGAGGATGAAATGGCTGGATTGCATCACGGACTCAATGGACATGAGTCTGAGTGAACTCCAGGAGATGGTGATGGACAGGGAGGCCTGGCGTGCTGCAGTTCATGGGGTTGCAAAGAGTCAGACATGACTGAGCGACTGAACTGAATATTTAGTTCTAAGCCATATCTTTCATTTTCCTCTTTCACCTTCATCAAAATGCTCTTTTCATTTCTCCTCCCTTTCTGCCATTCTGCCATTAGAGGTTGTTGATGTTTCTCCCACCTATCTTGATTCTAGTTTGTAATTCATTCACCCCAGCATGATGTGCTCAGCATGCGCTAAACAAACAGGGTGACAGCAGACTGCCCTGTTGTACACTTGCTCTATCCTGAACTAGTCAGTTGTTCCATATTGGGTTCTAACTGTTCCTTCTTGACCCACATACAGGTTTCTCAGGAGACAGGTAAGATGGTCTGGTATTCCCATTTCTTCAAGAGCTTTCCATAGTTTGTTATGATCCACACAGTCAAAGGCTTTAGCTTAGTAGATGAAAGACAGGTAGATGTTTTTCTGGAATTCCTTTGCTTGCTTATGACCCAGAGAATGTTGGCAACTTGATCTCTGGTTCCTTTGCCTTTCCTAAACTCAGCATGGATGTCTGGAAGTTCTTGGTTTGAACAATGTTGAAGCCTAGCTTGTAAGATTTTAAGCGTGATCTTACTAGCTTGGAAGATGAGTGCAATTGTCTGATGGTCTGAACAGTCTTTACTACTACCCTTCTTGGGAACTGGAAAGAGGATTGATCTATCCTGTCCTGTGCCACTGCTGGAACTTTCAGATTTGCTGACAGGCAAACAATAAAAACAATGGTTTATTAATAGAGGCAACAACTCAAATAAATCTCAAAATAATTATTCCAATGAAAGAACTCCAAACAAAAGATTACATACTGCATAATTCTGATTACATAAAATTGTATAAAATGTAAACTAGCCCACAGTGAAATATAGCTGATCACTGGTTGCCTAAGAACCAGAAGGTGTTAGGCAAAAGGACAGACTAGGACAGAATACAAAGGCACATGGATATATTTTGGCAAGAGATGGATATGTTCATAATCTTGATTGTGATTATGGATCATGGTTGTACATATACATCAAAATTTCTTAAATTGAAAACTTTAATCATATATAGTCTATTGTATGTCAATAAAATCTGAATAAAGGTGCTTTTAAAATGTATATATCATTTGACCTGGAAATTGCAATTCAGAAATCTATTCTATTCTACAAAAATGTCAGTATTTATAAGTGTGTGAAATTATATTCCCCATGATAAATTATTATACCATAGTTAATAATACCAAAAGAATGTAAACAAGTGAAATGTTCACCAGCAAGGATCTTGATAAATAAATCATGTTTTACAACTGAATATTAGGTAGGCATATTAAAGAATTCGTTCCCTGTCTGCTAGTATAAAATCAGTTCAGTTCAGTTCAGTTGCTCAGTTGTGTCCGATTCTTTGCGACCCCATGGATCACAGCATGCCAGGCCTCCCTGTCCATCAACTCCTGGAGTTTACCCAAACTCATGTCCATCAAGTCAGTGATACCATCCAACCATCTCATGCTCAGTCGTCGCCTTCTCCTCCTGCCCTCAATCTTTCCCAGTATCAGGGTCTTTTCAAATGAGTCAGCTCTTCTCATCAGGTAGCCAAAGTATTGGAGTTTCAGCTTCAACATCAGTCCTCCCAATGAACACCCAGGACTGATCTCCCTTAGGATGGACTGGTTGGATCTCCTTGCAGTCCAAGGGACTCTCAGGAGTCTTCTCCAACACCACAGTTCAAAAGCATCAATTCTTAAGTGATCAGCTTTCTTTATAGTCCAACTCTCACATCCATACATGACCACTGGAAAAACCATAGCCTTGACTAGACGGACCTTTGTTGGCAAAGGTCCATTTCTTCTTTTTAATATGCTATCTATGTTGGTCATAATTTTCCTTCCAAGGAGTAAGCATCTTTTAATTTCATGGCTGCAGTCACCATCTGCAGTGATTTTGGAGCTCAAAAAAATAAAGTCAGCCTCTGTTTCCCCATCTATTTGCCATGAAGTGATGGGACCAGATGCCATGATTTTAGTTTTCTGAATGTTGAGCTTTAAGCCAACTGTTTCACTCTCCTCTGTCACTTTCATCATGTAGATAGACTTTAGCCTAATAAAGTATTAGTAGACCCAAGAGAATAAATGACATCAATAACAGAGAGACAACAAGAAGATTTAGGCCTCTTAAGTGGAGGAATATTTCATGGCACCAGATAATTATAACCTCCAACCTTTAAATATAATGACTATCATTAGACCTTAGTCAATTAAAGGAAGACAGCTCTTAGTCCCATATCTATGTTATGATATACACAGTTAGCTGAAACTTTTACCTCTTTAAATATTTAATAAATATTTCTTAGATCTTTGGGAAAATATTCAGCCAGTTCGATTTTACCAACTATTACTCATTTTTTCACTCTTGACTGGCCTCCTTTCTAGTTCTACTGACCACAAAAGCAAGTTGCTTGAAGGTATGTATTCTCTAACTTCCTGTCTAGCCATTCCTTCCTTTCTGCCTCCTTCTGTTTCCTTTTCATAAATTATTAGTGTCATATTGTACGACAAGAATTTAAACAGCCCATGAGACACTGTTATTTGTACTAGCTTTCCATAGGATAGGAGTAATGACTCTATGATTCTTATTTATTCTATCTTAGTATATATAGGATTACAAAGTCTTATATATCTCTGTGCTGTGTTTAGTTGCTCAGTCATGTCTGACTCTGCAACCACATGGACCATTCATAGCCCTCCAGACTCCTCTCTCCATGGGGATTCTCCAGACAAGAATACTGGAGTGGGGGTGGGGGGGCAGTCCTAAGATGACGGATGAATAGGACAGGGACACCGCGTTCTCCCCCACAAATTCATCAACAGAACATTTGAACGCTGAGCAAATTCCACAAAACAACTTCTGAATGCTGGCAGAGGACATCAGGCACCCAGAAAAGTGGCCCATTGTCTTAGAAAAGAGGTAGAACAGAATATAAAAGATAAAAAGAGAGACAAAACAGTTAGGGACAGAGATCCATCCTGGGAAGGGAGTCTTAAAGGAGGAGAAGTTTCCAAACACCAGGAAACCCTCTCACTGGCAAGTTTGTGGGGAGTTTTGGAATCTCAGAGGGCAACATAATGGGGAGGAAAAATAAATAAATAAAACCCACAGATTACGTGCCTAATGGCAATTCCCAGCAGAGAAGTATCCCAGACGCTCGCATCTGACACCAGCGAGAGGGGGCTGACCGTGGAGGAGCGGGCTTCATTGCTTAGGGTAAGGACTGGGCCTGAATGCCCTGAGGGCAATCTGAGGGAGCTAACATGAGATAGCAACCTAAACTGTGGGATAGCCAGGGAGACAGAGCAGAAAAAAAGAGAGAGAGAGAGAGAGAACTATCCCAGGAAAGCCCTGACCTAAGGCACTGCCACGACTGCTCACAGAACAAAGGACTGAGCAAATACCAGAGGAGAGCTAGCAGGCTGAGGACCAGCCCATCCCCCGCTGGAGGCAGGGGGCAGACAGGCGCCAGCTGTAGCCAGAAAGGAGCAAACTTGGCCCCAGAGATGGCATCCCCTACCAAACTGCGAATAGGCTTCCGGTTTCTAACTAAGACTTCCTGGGATTCTAGACTGTTGACATCTGCCAGGAGGGTCGCAGCCAGAGATCAGCTCCCCAGAAGAGACACATGGCACACTGGAGATGGGTGCACCGCTGCCACCCGGGAAATCAAGCGGCTGGGACCAGGGAGGTGATAAGACACACTCGCCGCCCGAGAAGAGTGCGCTCGCCAAACACCTGGTTGCCTGAGCTTCTTGGACCTGGGAAGGGCACAAAATGCAGGCCCAACCAAGTCTGTGCCTTCATGGTCTACCCGAGAACCTGAACCTGAGTGGCTTAGAGCTGGGAAGTGCACACAACCCAGGGCCTGCTCCTTGAAGGGCAACCTGGAGCCTGAGCAGCATAGACTGGGAAAGCACACACACCATGAGCCGGGGCAAACCCAGTGTGGCTGAGACACTGCGAACACTCCCCACACATGCCAGTGATATTTTTTGGCAGTGTTCCTCCCTTCCACAGCACGACTGAACACGTGAGCCTAAACAAGAGACCACCTTCGCCTCCTTGTGTCAGGGCAGAAATTAGACACTGAAGAGGCCTGCAAACAGAAGAAGCCAAATAAACAGAGGGAACCGCTTTGAAAGTGACAGGTGCAACAGACTAAAATCCCTGTAGTTAACACTGACTACACTGGAAAGGGCCTATTGATCTTGAGAAGTATAAGCGGGAACATGGAACTATCTAAAACTGAACTGACCCCACCCTGCCAGCAGCAGCTCCAGAGACATTCCTAGATATACTTTTACTATTATCATTTTTTACTTAAAAAGTTTTTTTTCTTTTTTTAAGTCCCCTATTACTCCTTTAATTTTCATTTTTATAATCTACTATTACTCTGCAAAAAAAAAAAAAGACCCTATTTTTAAAACAAACTTTATATATATTTCTTATACTTTTTGTGATTTTTTTTTAATATTGTATTTTTGAGAGTCTAACCTCTACTCTAGATTTTTAATCTTTGCTTTTTGGTATTTGTTATCAATATTGTACATTTAGGAATCCAATCTTCAATACCCATTTTTACTTAGGAGTGTGATTACTGGCTTGATTACTCTATCCCCCTTTTGACTCTCCTTTTTCTCCCCCAGGTCAACTCTATCTCCTCCCTCCCCCTTGTTTTCTCTACCCAACTCTGAGTCTCTGTGTGTGTTCTGGGCGTGGAGAACACTTAGGGAACAGAGTACTGCCTAGATCTAGCGCTCTCCTTTTGATTCTCCCTTAGGGGCTTCCCTGGTGGCTCACAGGTTAAAGCGTCTGTCTGCAATGCGGGAGACCTGGGTTCGATCCCTGGGTTGGGAAGTTCCCCTGGAGAAGGAAATGGCAACCCACTCCAGTATTCTTGCCTGGAGAATCCCAAGGATGGATGAGCCTTGTGGGCCCCAGTTCATGGGGTCACAAAGAGTTGGACACAACTGAGAGACTTCACCTTCACTTTCACTTTCTCCTGCTCACCTCTATCTCCTTCCTCCCTCTTCTCTTCTCTGTGTAACTCCATAAACCTCTCTGAGGGTTCCAGATGGTGGAGAGCACATAGGAATTTTTTTACTGGCTAAATTGCTCTCTCCCCTTTTGATTCCCTCTTCTTATCTTGGTCACCTCCATCTCCCTCCTCCCTCTTCTCTTCTCCATGTAACTCTGTGAACCTCTCTGGGTGTCCCTCACTGTGGAGAATCTTTTCATCATTAACCTAGAAGTTGTATCATTGGTGCTGTATGGATGGAGAAGTCTTGAGGCTACTGTAAGAATAAGATTAAAAACCAGAGGCAGGAGGATTAAGCCCAAAACCTGAGAACACCAGAGAACTCCTGACTCCAGGGAACATTAATCAATGAGAGATCATTCAAAAGCCTCCATACCTACACTAAAACCAAGCACTGCCCAAGAGCCAACAAGTTCCAGAGAAAGACATACCACACAAAATCTCCAGCAATGTAGGAACATAGCTGAACTTCAATATACAGGCTGCCCAAAGTCAAACCAAACCCATAGACATCGCAAAACTCACTACTGGACACTTCATTGCACTCCAGAGAGAAGAAATCCAGCTCCACCCACCAGAACACTGACGCAAGCTTCCCTAACCAGGAAACCTTGACAAGCCCCTAGTCCAACCCCACCCACAGGGAGGAACCTCCACAATAAAGAGGAACCACAAACAGCAAGAATACAGAAAGGCCACTCCAAACACAGCAATCTAAACAAGATGGAAACGCAGAGAAATATTCAGCAGGTAAAGGAACATGATAAATGCCCAACAAACCAAACAAAAAAGGAAGAGATGGAGAGTCTACCTGAAAAAGAATTCAGAATAATGATAGTAAAAATGACCCAAAATCTTGAAAACAAAATGGAGTTACAGATAAATAGCCTGGAGACAAGGATTGAGACGATGCAAGAAATGTTTAACAAGGACTTAGAAGAAATTTTAAAAAAAAGAGTCAATCAATAAGGAATAATGCAATAAATGAGATCAAAAACACTCTGGAGGGAATCAACAGTAGAATACCCGAGGCAGAAGATAGGATAAGTGAGGTAGAAGATAGAATGGTGGAAATAAATGAAGCAGAGAGGAAAAAAGAAAAAAAGAATTAAATGAGGACAACCTCAGGGACCTCTGGGACAATGTGAAATGCCCCAACATTCGAATCATAGGAGTCCCAGAAGAAGAAGACAAAAAGAAAGGCCATGAGAAAATACTCGAGGAGATAATAGTTGAAAACTTCCCTAAAATGGGGGAGGAAATAATCACTCAAGTCCAAGAAGCCCAGAGAGTCCCAAACAGGATAAACCCAAGGAAAAACACCCCAAGACACATATTAATCAAATTAACAAAGATCAAATATGAACAAATATTAAAAGCAGCAAGGGAAAAACAACAAATAACACACAAGGGGATTCCCATAAGGATAACAGCTATTCTTTCAGTAGAAACTCTTCAGGCCAGGAGGGAATGGCAGGACATACTTAAAGTGATGAAAGAGAAAAACCTACAGCCCAGATTAATGTACCCAGCAAGGATCTCATTCAAATATGAAGGAGAAATCAAAAGCTTTACAGACAAGCAAAAGCTAAGAAAATTCAGCACCACCAAACCAGCTCTCCAACAAATGCTAGAGGATCTTCTGATCTTCTCTAGACAGGAAACACAGAAAGAATGTATAAACTCAAACCCAAAACAGCAAAGTAAATGGCAGTGGGATCATACTTATAAATAATTACCTTAAATGTAAATGGGTTGAATGCCCCAATCAAAAAAAAAAAAAAAAGACTGGCTGAATGGATACAAAAACAAGACCCCTATATATGTTGTCTACAAAAGACCCACCTCAAAACAAGGGATACATACAGACTGAAAATGAAGGGCTGGAAAAAGATATTTCACGCAAATGGAGACCAAAACAAACAAACAAACAAACAAACAAACAACCCCAAAAAGCAGGAGTAGCAATACTCATATCAGATAAAATAGGCTTTAAAATAAAGGCTGTGAAAAGAGGCAAAGAAGGACACTACATAATGATCAAAAGATCAATCCCAGAAGAAGATATAACAACTATAAATATATATGCACCCAACATAGGAGCACCTCAATATGTTAGGCAAATTCTAACAAGTATAAAAGGGGAAATTAACAATAACATAATAATAGTGGGAGACTTTAATATCCCACCCACACCTATGGATACATCAACTAAACAGAAAATCAACAAGGAAACACAAACTTTAAATGACACAATGGACCAGTTAGACCTAATTGGTATCTATAGGACATTTCACCCCAAAACAGTGAATTTCACCTTTTTCTCAAATGCACACGGAACCTTCTCCAGGATAGATCACATCCTGGGCCATAAATTTAGCCTTGGTAAATTCAAAAAAATTGAAATCATTCCAATCATCTTTTCCAACCACAGTGCAGTAAGATTAGAGTACATCATGAGAAAGGCTGGGCTGGAAGAATCACAAGCTGGAATCAATATTGCAGGGAAAAATATCAATAGCCTCAGATATGCAGATGACACCACCCTTACAGAAGAAAGTGAAGAGGAACTAAAAAGCCTCTTAATGAAAGCGAAAGTGGAGAGTGAAAAAGTTGGCTTAAAGCTCAACATTCAGAAAACAAAGATCCTGGCATCTGGTCTCATCACTTCATGGGAAACAGATGAGGAAACAGTGGAAACAGTGTCAGACTTCATTTGGGGGGGCTCCAGAATCACTGCAGATGGTGATTGCAGCCATGAAATTAAAAGATGCTCACTCCTTGGAAGGAAACTTATGACCAACCTAGATAGCATATTCAAAAGCAGAGACATTACTTTGCCAACAAGGGTCTGTCTAGTCAAGGCTGTGGTTTTTCCAGTAGTCATGTATGGATATGAATATTAGACTGTGAAGAAAGCTGAGCACTGAAGAATTGATGCTTTTGAACTGTGGTGTTGGAGAAGACTCTTGAGAGTCCCTTGGACTGCAAGGAGATCCAACCAGTCCATTCTAAAGGAGATCAGTGTTCTTTGGAAGGAATGATGCTAAAGCTGAAACTCCAGTACTTTGGCCACCTCATGTGAAGAGTTGACTCATTGGAAAACACTCTGATGCTGGGAGGGATTGGGGGCAGGAGGAGAAGGGGACGACAGAGGATGAGATGGCTGTATGGCATCACCGACTTGATGGACATGAGTTTGAGTGAACTCTAGAAATTGGTGATGGACAGGGAAGCATGGCGTGCTGCAATTCACGGGGTTGCAGAGTCAGATGCGACTGAATGACTAAACAGAACTGATGGACACTCCTGGAACCCTGCAGGTAACCAGGCTTGGTTCATTGTCAGGTCTCCCCTGCATGCTAGTGGAATACCATTCATCTCCCCATTACTGGGCAGTTTTAATTATTCTACTACTTTCATTGTCAGTAAGGGAGCTAGTCAGGATTAGCATGACATCTTTCCATGCCATTTCAAAAGACTGTGTTAGATCCTGGAAAATACTTATATAATTGTCAGGATCTTCAGTAAAGCTTCCTAGGTCTAATTTAATTTGTCTTAAATCTTGGAGGGGGAAAGAGACATGGACTCGCATGGGTCCCAAGTCCCCATTAGGAAATTCCTCTACTGGAATGACAGAAGATATAGCCTAGAGGTCATCGGAGTTGGGTTAGAATCCACTGGGGTAGGAGCTACTGCTCGTGATGGAGGCATTACCAGAGATTGTGGAAGCTCCTGTGGGCTAGGTTTGGTCAGCCTTGGATAAGGGGGGCAGTTTGAACCTGAAGGTTTGGGGGAAATTATAGGGAGCCTAGAAGGAACAAGCCCACAACTCCTGCATAAGAGGGTTGTTTTTATTTCTAAACAAAGATAACCTGTATATATGGGACTTCTGACCGTTTTCTTTCTCATCTATAAAAGATCTCTAGTTGGAGGATGGTATTATAATTAAGTGAGTCCTCAGGGGGGCATTTTTAACCATCAGATAGATCATATTGAGGCCATTTCTAAATACAAATTTCTTTGTATTTCATTGAATTTCTAAATACAAATTTCACTGAATTTCTAAATACAAATTTTCTAAATATATACTTGGATGCATACACCCACTTGTATGATTACATATAACACATGGTAACTATGCCTTGCACATCAAATGGACACTCATTACCATCACAAAGACGTATTAGTTACTATAACCTGTTTCAAGATCCTCTCTAGTGGATGCTCATGGCTTTTCTTACTCCAACATAATTTTGTCTCAATAATCCTTAAAGTGGATGTTCCCAGGTGGCATTAGTGGTGCAGAATTTACCTGCCAATGCAGGAGTCACAAGTGACATGGGTTCTCTCCTTGAGTGGGGAAGAGCCCCTGGAAAAGAAAATGGCCATCAATCCAGTAATCTTGCCTGGGGAATACCATGGACAGATGAGCCTGGTGAGCCTCAGTCCATGGGATCACAGAGTTGAACACAACTGAGCTGAGTGACTAACACTTCACAGCCTCACAGGAATTCGACTCCCAGTGGTTCCTGAGTTTTCTACTCTTTTATAAGACAAACTGCTTCTCAGTGGTAGTGAAAGTGAAACTTGTTCACTTGTGTCTGGCTCTTTGTGACCCCTTGGAGTATACAGTCCATGGAATTCTCCAGGCCAGAATACAGGAGTGTCTAGCCATTCCCTTCTCTAGGAGATCTTCCCAACTCAGGGATCAAACCCAGGTCTTCTGCCTTGCAGGTGGATTCTTTACCAGCTGAGCCACCAGGGAAGCCCAAGAATACTGGAATGGGTAGCCTATTCCTTCTCCAGTGGATCTTCCCTACCCAGGAATCAAACCCAGGTCTCCTGCATTGCAGGCAAATTCTTTACCAGTTGAGCTACCAGGGAAACTCTCTCAATGTTAGGGTATATGGTAAACCCAGGAAAACCCATGCAAATCAACTCACTGCACCACAAATATGTATCTCATGAATACTGATTGCCTGAATAGCCTCAAAAAGCAAGATAACAATCATCTGCCCAGCTGGTAGACACAGCTCTAATTCAAAAGAACCATTACTGTGTGGACTAGTTGAAAGCATTCTGCATTCAGTGCTCATACAGCCAAACATTAATCACTGTCATGGCATGCCATATAACATACTTCTATCCAAGGAATGTATCTGTATTATTATGAAGTAGAGGCCAGAACAAAGTGACAGGAATCAAGCATGAGTGAATTCAAACTTTTGTACCTCCACCTTATGCTCTCATGATGCTATGTGAGCCTCAAGAAAATTAAATGCTTACCAAGGGAGAGAGGACAGGAGAATACCAAACACTGATTGAGCTTACCTAAAGAGTAAACTCAAGAACAGGTTTCCACTATTGATTAGAATAGGGACTTAAGATTGTGAGTAACCTCAGTTTGAGAGGGATATGAGTCTCATAGAATGAGAAATCTATTCCTTCTCTGCATTAGTGATTTAGAATGATATCTTCTGAATAAACTTCCTCCAATTATGCTCTTCTATTTTTAGTCAGTTGCAAATGCCAAATTTTAATTTAAATGATCAACAATTTAAAATCCCCCCGTACATGCAAGGGTAATATTAAACTCTCACTAGCCTGTGCTGATTTCTGGAAGCCAGGAGCCATGTCTTATTCATGTCTCTATTTCTTTGATAGTAATCTTAGCATAGAGATAAATACTCAAAAGTGCTTAATGATTGAATAAATAAAGAAGAAAACACATTAGCAGACTGATTATATTAGTTGTGCAATGTCAACAGTAATGAACAGATCCATTTCCTCCATTATTTTATATGCATATCCTTAGTAAAAACTAAGCTGACTACAATTAAAAACATTTCTAAAATTAAACTAAAAGTTAGCAGGAACCCTTTCTCCTCAGTTTCTAAGCTACTCATTCTAAGTCTGGAATTTAGACCAGAAAATGCAACCCTATGTGCCACTTGGCAGAAAAAGCTAATATCACAAGACCAGCATTCTGAAATGTTACCCAAGTGATCCATAAATGCTGACACCAGGGACCACTTATTTCATGTTTTCCTTACTTCCTACTTTGATTTTTGGTATTAAACAACACTGTGTTACTATACTTGGAATTTGATTAGAAAGAAGACTTGCTTTTCTTGCAAGATGGTGACTTGAATAGTTTTATTCATTGTGCATTTTTATAAAGTTCCTACCAATAATTGTAGGAAATAACACGTCATTTTCTCTAGCTGAAAGGTAGGAAACGTTAACACAAAATGGTTTATATGGAAAATTCGTCTTTAGAAAAATATATTTCCTACTATATTTCACATTATGACACTTGTTCCAAAGGATTCTATGCATTTGACTCAAGGAATGTAACAAGTAAGTAGTAAATTGAGCTAAAATTTAATTTTTAAGTCAAAAGAGATATTTTTACATGAACATGTGTTTCTATAGTAACACACTAAATAAGAGTTAGAGTAATGTTGTGTAAATGCCATAGCAGTAGTCTTTGATGATGAGGTGTCATAAAAAATAATAGACACCAAATGATGAGTTCTCACCTAGCTTAAAATACAAAGGCCTTCTCCCTTAGAGCCTGTAAATAACCTACAATTCTCCAGAATAAGTAGGCATAGAACATTTAAGAATGCAAAGAACTGGTCTTAAAGTATTGCATTGTTCTAAGTTTCAATGGTATAATTGAACTGAAGTACCACAGGATGTAAATATCAATCACTCCTCCACAATCTCCTTCTTTGTTTCCACTGGAAGTCATTAATTAACACATCTTGGAAATCTTTCATGACTCAGAATCTAAGGAGAGTTCTAAAAACTGTTATTTAGTTGAAGGGCTAGGAAAATTTAACAATTGTCATAGCAAGGAGGATTAGTAATCCATCCATTTATGGAAAAAATCTAAACAAGTAATAAATTTAAGTCTTGCTATTACAGCATTATAAATTTATTATAAAAATCAGTCTACAATATTAGCAGAAAATTATTATTTCTTCAATTTTAAAATGATCAATTTCAAAAGGTATTTCTAAGGTGTTATAGGTAAATTCAAATATCTGCATGAAACTAGAAACTCTAACCTTTGTCTTTGCAACAGGATGTTGATGTTGCAGTGAATTTAAGGTTCTTCATCACAAAATAATTCAGAGAAGAAACAGAGAAGTTAAGAAAGTAAAGTAAAAGTTTACTTAAGCAAGGATATGTTGTGTGCTCTCCAAGGGAGAGCAGGCAGACCGGTGAGAAGCTGCTGCTCTAGGTTTCTTTGGCAACCTGGTTATGAGGGATGTGCAAACTAAGGGACAGAATATTCACTAAGGAAAGAGGAGTTTGGGGGTCATCTTCCCAGGATTCTCATCCCAACTCCAATTTCCCGAGGGGAAGAGGGATTTTTGTCCTTATTTAGCTTAGATCAGAAAGTGTCATGATGTCGGTGCATGATGGGTACTTCTTATCTGTAAGGTTATTTCTATTGTAATAAGAATATTATAAAGCAGAGAAAAAGAGAGCAAGCCATACCTATACAGATATCCATTCTTCCCAAAATTCCCCTCCCTTCCAGGCTGGCATAACACATTAAGCCACGTTCCCTCTGCCATACAGCAGGACCTCGTTGAGCAAAGTAGAAGGATGCATGCTAACCTCCTCCCATGAGAGCACCGAAATCACAACTAGCTTTTGAACAACCACCATAGGAGGACACTGGAACCTACCAGAAGAAGATACTCCATGTCTACAGACAAAGGAGAAGACCCAATGAGACGCTGGGGGTGGGGCAGGTGCAATCATAATAAAATCAAATTCCATACCCACTGGGGAGGAGGGCAACCCACGTGCTGGAGAACAATAATACCAACACTGTTATAAGTTCTTTATGGTATGGACATATATCACATCTCATATTTCAGTAGCTATAACTAATTAAATGGCCTCAAATT
The DNA here is from genome assembly GCF_016772045.2 of Ovis aries. Classification (NCBI taxonomy): domain Eukaryota; kingdom Metazoa; phylum Chordata; class Mammalia; order Artiodactyla; family Bovidae; genus Ovis; species Ovis aries. The sequence goes on along the minus strand of NC_056056.1, from coordinate 148,471,754 downwards.
TACTGAAAGAGACACAAGGAAATATAGAACATTTTGCTTGCACTAAGAATCTCTGCCCAAATTAAAATGGAAGCTCCTTCATTTTTAATGTGATAAGTGCCCTACATATGACTGAATTCTGATCTGAGAGTATGTTTGTTAAGTCTAATTTGTTCATAAACCCAACAAAGTTAGCCTAAGTACCCAACTAACACGATTGTCTATATAGTACTGTACTGTAATAGGTTTCATACTTTCCCACAAATAATGCATTAAAAATAACAGAAACATTTTTAATATTACAATATAGTACCTTGAAAAGTACAGTAGGAAGTACAACACCTGATCCTCAGGGGCTGGCATCAAGTGAACAGGCAAGAAGAGTTACTGACTGGAGAAGGGAGGAGATGTGGGAGACGGTAGAGCTGAAGGATCATCAGCAATGGGAGGACAGAGGGTTAGCTGCAATTTCACTCACATCTGATGATGATGGCATAGGTTCTGGTTCCTTACTAGATTCAATTCTATCTACACTCATGAAAAAATTATCCAGTGATGTCTGGGTAGTAGCTTTTTATTTATCGTAGATGGCATGGTAGCACTAGATTGCATTCTGAACAGCTGCTGTGACCTTTGTGTGCCATTCTATATTCTGGTCCTGTGCCTCAAAAAGTAACAGTATCTTCTCAAATGAAGAAAATCCCCTTGTCATTCCCTGTATCATGAACCTCTTTAGTTCTTCAGTTACTTCCTCTTCCTCTGTCTTTCTTCATTCTTTCTCTGGGCCTTCAATTCCATCAGGTCTTCATTAGTAAGCTCCTCATGTTGCACAGCAAGGAGTTCAGTGAAGTTGCCCTCTTGTAGATCCAATTTCATTTTCTTGTTGAAGACTTCTTTGGAATCCTCATCCAACTTCTCAATTCCATGAAAACTGAAAAACCCCATTCATGGAGATGGCCATACTCTCAAGCCAAGCAAAGTCAATGACTAAAAAAAAAAAAAAAAAAAAAAAAACAACTTTGTAGTTGTATATTCCTTCCAATTATCACAAAGTCATTCCTGATTCATTACTGCCTAACAAAAATTGTGACATAAGTAATATTTCTTGGAAGTCATGGTAACTCCCTGGTGCATAGGTTGGATGAACAAGGAACAAGGTAGTATTCAGTGGCAAATGCCCTGCTTTGATGTTGGGATGAAAGTTATCCATGAATGGATGGGTGGTCCGGAGTATTGATGAGGAGTGAAAGAATGTTGAATGAGATGTCTTCCTCCAAACAATATTTCTTTACCTCTGGGATAAACTAGTCCTGGAAAATGGCCTGTGTAACCCAGGCTTTGGGGTTACTTTTCCACACAGAAGGAAGAGAGCCCTTAGCTTTTGGGTCCTCTGAATGATAAACTAAGAAAGGCTTCAGCTTCATATTGCCAGAAGCACTGCCACCAAAAAACAGAGTTAGCCTATCCTTTGCTGCTTTATAGCCTGGCATCAACTTTTCCTTCTTACTGAGGTAACTTCAGTCTGGAATTCTCTTCCAGTATAGCCCTGTCTCATCCACATTAAAAACCTTCTCAGGTAAATGAGTGCCTTCATCAATAGTTTCTCAGAGCATTTCAGGAAATTACTGTGCAGTTACCATATCTGCACTCACTGCCTTACCACTTACTTTTAGGTTGTGTAGGTTGATTCTAGCTTGAACCAACGAAACCAGCCATAGGTAGCATTAAAAGATATGTCCTCTGATTCTTTGCTGTGTTCCTTCTTTAAGTCTTCATAAATGATTTTAGCTTTCTCTTGAATCAGCATTAAGCTGAATGGGACTCAAAGCTGGTACTGACCCTACATCCATGTACCGAGAACTTTCTCCATCTCCTCCATTACTTTTCCACACTTCTTCGATATTACTGTCAACGTCATATTGACAGCAACCTTCCCATGTTCCATGATCTTGTCCTTACTTTTTAGAATTGTGCTGATGGTTGAAAGATTCATGTTGTAAGAATGAGTGATGTCTACCATCTTTTGCCTGGCTTCACTCTTTCAATTATTTTTACTTTTGTTTCCATTGTTGTTGCCTGGCACTTCTCAGCAGTACCAGTTATAACATTGCTTAGTTTATACCTGCTTCTGGACATCCTGGCTTTGAAATAAAGATACTCTGTTATGTACTCTATATAGTACTATAAAGTTCACAAAACCACAACCATTTGTAGAGGATGTATGTGCATGCAATGTATGCAAGATGTGTGAACTAATTTATGTGATTGGACATGTGAAGGTACATCCATATCTTTGAAAGTACACAGCTTGAAGGTTTGTAAGTAGGGGACTGATGTAATAACCTACAGCAACTTCAACTCAGAGTATCTACAGAAAGATTTACCAGCATGATAATAATCATAATAGTATAATTCCTTGCTGTTCCATGCCAAGTTGCTTCAGTTGTGTCCAAATCTTTGCAACCCTATGGACTATACTCCACCAGGCCCCCTTGTCCACTTAATTCTTCCTGCCATGCCCTCCTCCAGTGTATATTCCTGTCCCAGGGATTGAACCTAAATCTCTTATGTCTCCTGCATTGGCAGATGGATTCTTTACCACTAGTATCACCAGGGAAGCCCAAAATTCCTTGAGAACTTAGTATATTATTTTTGTAAGTGACATGTAAGACTAAGTTAATTCTTACAGGACACACGAGATGAGTATTATTAGCTGAAATTTTGGAAAGGCATTGAAATTTAACAAGGCATGGTAATATAACGTGCCTTACATTGTGAAGTTTGCAAGTTGTGAAGCCAGCTATCAAATCAAGCCTATGTCTTCGAACCTCATTCTCTTTTAAAAAAATTAAAAAAAACTTTACATTTCTTTGAAAACCATTTATTCTAACTAACCTCTGTAAGCCACAATTATTACTCCACATGAATTGTATAATACTGTCTAAAGTGTCTTAGCATTACACATAAAGCCTTTCTTTTCTTTCTTTTTTTAACTCTCTAGCCTCAGTTCAGTTCAGTTCACTTGCTCAGTCGTGTCTGACTCTTTGCAACCTCATGAATCACAGCACGCCAGGCCTCCCTGTCCATCAACAACTCCTGGAGTTCACTCAAACTCACGTCTGTAGAGTCAGTGATGCCATCCAGCCATCTCATCCTCTGTTGGCCCATTCTCCTCCTGCCCCCAATCCCTCCCAGCATCACAGTCTTTTCCAATGAGTCAACTCTTCACATGAGGTGGCCAAAGAACTGGACCTTCAGCTTTAGCATCATTCCTTCCAAAGAAATCCCAGGGTTGATCTCCTTCAGAATGGACTGGTTGGATCTCCTTGCAATCCAAGGCACTTTCAAGAGTCTGCTCCAATACCACAGCTCAAAAGCATCAATTCTTTGGTGCTCAGCCTTCTTCACAGTCCAACTCTCACATCCATACATGACCAAAGGAAAAACCATAGCCTTGACTAGACGGACCTTAGTCGGCAAATAATGGCTCTGCTGTTGAATATGCTAAGTTGGTCATAACTTTTCTTCCAAGGAGTAAGCGTCTTTTAATTTCATGGCTGCAATCACCATCTGTAGTGATTTTGGAGCCCAAAAAAATAAAGTCTGACACTGTTTCCACTGTTTCCCCATCTATTTCCCATGAAGTGATGAGACCAGATGCCATGATCTTTGTTTTCTGAATGTTGAGCTTTAAGCCAACTTTTTCACTCTCCTCTTTCACTTTCATCAAAAAGCTTTTTAGGTCCTCTTCACTTTCTGCCATAAGGGTGGTGTCATCTGCATATCTGAGGTTATTGAGATTTCTCCAGGCAATCTTGATTCCAGCTTGTGTTTCTTCCAATCCAACGTTTCTCATGATGTACTCTGCATATAAGTTAAATAAGCAGGGTGACAATATACAGCCTTGACGTACTCCTTTCCCTATTTGAAACCAGTCTGTTGTTCCATGTCCAGTTCTAACTGTTGCTTCCTGACCTGCATACAGTTTTCTCAAGAGGCAGGTCAGGTGATCTGATATTCCCCATCTCTTTCAGAATTTTCCACAGTTTACTGTGATCCACACAGTCAAAGGCTTTGGCATAGTCATAAAGCAGAAATAGATGTTTTCTGGAACTCTCTTGCTTTTTCCCTGATTCAGTGGATGTTGGCAATTTGATCTCTGGTTCCTCTGCCTTTTCTAAAACCAGCTTGAACAATAGGGAGTTCATGGTTCACGTATTGCTAATTGCACACATTTACCCCAACAATTGGCAGCTTATCACCTTCTCCCTTGCTTGGAATGTGCCTTCTGCTTGCCTTCTCCACTTCCAGAAGTGTTCTGAGGATACAGCTTTGAGAAAGAAATGTGGTATTTCTATCTGATGGGGTACCCCATTAAGACTTCTATAAAAACATTGAGATTCTGTCTGGTGGGTGCAGAATCTACTTATCCATAGCTATCCAAGGCAAGCCTTGGATGCATGTTCCCTTGTTTATTAAAAATTTTCCCCCTCAAAATAATAATCACACCACTTTAAAAGTTTTATCTCAGGTCTACTAAACAATGTACATTTTTGTACTCATCCTGAGTTTTTCCTCACTTTACGCTCTCTGCTCTTCTCCTTGTCTTACCTACCTAATTCTCACCTGTATGTCAGATTTCATCTTAGAAATCACACATATTTAAAATATTAAGACTCTAAAAAATAGTTGTAATAATTTAGGGAAATCAACATTGTGAAAGAGAATCACTGAATTCAGTCAATAAATGACTAATGTCTGAGGGGGAGGGAAGAATGACTAGAATCCTATGTTAAGACACATTAAGCTAAAAATAATATACTGAAAGAAAATTTAAACCTATTATAGTCACAGCATATTATTGGATTCAAAGAAACATCATGAGAAATGCTGGGTTGGAAGAACAAGCTGGAATCAAGATTGCCGGGAGAAATATCAATAACCTCAGATATGCAGACGACACCACCCTTATGGCAGAAAGTGAAGAGGAACTAAAAAGCCTCTTGATGAAAGTGAAAGAGGAGAGGAGGAGAGTGAAAAAGTAGGCTTAAAGTTCAGCATTCAGAAAACGAAGATCATGGCATCTGGTACCATCACTTCACGGGAAATAGATGGGGAAACAGTGGAAACAGTGTCAGACTTTATTTTGGGGGGCTCCAAAATCACTGCAGATGGTGATTGCAGCCATGAAATTAAAAGACGCTTACTCCTTGGAAGGAAAGTTATGACCAACCTAGATAGCATATTCAAAAGCAGAGACATTACTTTGCCAACAAAGGTCCCTCTAGTCAAGGCTATGGTTTTCCAGTGGTCATGTATGGATGTGAGTTGGACTGTGAAGAAAGCTGAGCACCAAAGAATTGATGCTGTTGAACTGTGGTGTTGGAGAAAACTCTTGAGAGTCCCTTGGAATGCAAGGAGATCCAACCAGTCCATTCTAAAGGACATCAGTCCAGGGATTTCTTTGGAAGGAATGATGCTAAAGCTGAGGCTCCAGTACTTTGGCCACCTCATGCGAAGAGTTAACTCATTGGAAAAGACTGTGATGCTGGGAGGGATTGGGGGCAGGAGGAGAAGGGGATGACAGAGGATGAGATGGCTGGATGGCATCACTGACTCTACAGACGTGAGTTTGAGTGAGCTCCAGGAGTTGGTGATGGACAGGGAGGCCTGGTGTACTGCAATTCATGGAGTCACAAAGAGTCAGACACGACTAGCAACTGAACTGAACTGAACTGAACGCCAAAGAACTGATGCTTCTGAACTCTAGTGTTGAAGACTCTTGATAGTCCCGTGGTCTGCAAGGAGATCAAACCAGTCAATCCTAAGGGAAATCAGTCCCAAATACTCATTGGAAGGACTGATGCTGAAACTGAAACTTCAATAATTTGGCCACCTAATGTGAAGAACTGACTTATTGGAAAAGACCTTGATGCTGGGAAAGATTGAAGGCACTTGGAGGAGAAGGGGATGACAGAGGATGAGATGGTTGGATGGCATCACCTACTCGATGGACATGAGTTTGAGCAAGTTCTGGGAATTGGTGATGGTAAGGGAAGCCTGGCATGCTGCAGTCCTAGGGGTTACGAAGAGCTGGATACAACTAAGTGACTGACCTGAACTCAGAAAAAACAGTGTGGAAATGTAAAAAGTGATAAAGTATTAAAACGTTAGCAAATGGACATATAGCAATATAAATGTAGCTAGATTACACTATTGACTACAAGGTCAATATTTGTTCAGGATAAAGTTTAAAACGTAACTTCAATTTTGCTATACAATTTAAAAAGAAACAGATATTTTTTATTATTTTATATCCAGCTAGCTTACATTGTCTTTTAGTGTTTAGACTGGGAAAAAGAACACACATACATTTTAGTTGTTTGATAAATCTTTTACATTTCGTTTATTCTCAAGTTTTCCCCTGCATAGTTTTTCTTGTGATTTTTCTTTTTTTCTGGAGAGGTTTTATTGTGTTTTAAACAACTGTGTTGTTTGTCCTGCAGAGTTTATTACAGTCATTATTTTGCTGAGTACATCTGTGCTTTATATATTAACATATTCTTCGACCCGCTGTATTTCTTAGAAATTGATAGATCTAGCAGTGCTTTGTCTCTTTGAATATTAATATTAATACATTCCTTATTAAATATTTGGTTACCTGAGGTACAGTGTGTATAAGAAAGGCATGACAACTTATTTTTTCCTTTTGTCTCTCAGCTTTCCAAATAATGCTTTCATTAGCAATCTTAAAATTAACAAATGACTTTCTACTACTATTATGAACATATCAATTTAAACATATTCTTGTCTAAAGCCACTGAAGATACTACTTTTGTTGGCAACCACTTTTTCTCATCTTTAGCCTAAGAGCCTATTCAACTTGGATCCTAAGCTTTTTTGACATGACTTTTTGATAGCTTCTTGCTTGGTGGTATAAAAAGATAAGATTTATGTTCATCTTTTAAATTTCCTTGTTCCAGAGTCAGAATAAACATGAAAATTATCTAAAAGCTCTAGGAATAAAACTATTGAATTTGATTGAATAAAAGAAACTTCAATTAAATAGATATATTTTACTTTTGTCAATAAATTAAAGCTAAATCTATGAAATTACTGCATAAATTCAAAGCAATTTTCCTTTGTTGTGCAGAAGCTTTTAATTTTAATTAGATCCCATTTATATAAGCAAGGTGAAAAGACAGCCTTCTGAATGGGAGAAAATAATAGTAAATGAAGCAACTGACAAACAACTAATCTCAAAAATATACAAGCAACTTCTGCAGCTCAATTCCAGAAAAATAAACGACCCAATCAAAAAATGGGCCAAAGAACTAAATAGACATTTCTCCAAAGAAGACATACAGATGGCTAACAAACACATGAAAAGATGCTCAACATCACTCATTATTAGAGAAATGCAAATCAAAACCACAATGAGGTACCATTTCACACCAGTCAGAATGGCTGCGATCCAAAAATCTGCAAGCAATAAATGCTGGAGAGGGTGTGGAGAAAAGGGAACCCTCCTACACTGTTGGTGGGAATGCAAACTAGTACAGCCACTATGGAGAACAGTGTGGAGATTCCTTAAAAAATTGCAAATAGAACTCCCTTATGACCCAGCAATCCCACTGCTGGGCATACACACCGAGGAAACCAGAATTGAAAGAGACACATGTACCCCAATGTTCATCGCAGCACTGTTTATAATAGCCAGGACATGGAAACAACCTAGATGTCCATCAGCAGATGAATGGACAAGAAAGCTGTGGTACATATACACAATGGAGTATTACTCAGCCATAAAAAAGAATTCATTTGAATCAGTTCTGATGAGATGGATGAAACTGGAGCCAATCATACAGAGTGAAGTAAGCCAGAAAGAAAAACACCAATACAGTATACTAACACATATATATGGAATTTAGGAAGATGGCAATGACGACCCTGTATGCAAGACAGGGAAAGAGACACAGATGTGTATAATGGACTTTTGGACTCAGAGGGAGAGGGAGAGGGTGGGATGATTTGGGAGAATGACATTCTAACATGTATACTATCATGTAAGAATTGAATCGCCAGTCTATGTCTGACGCAGGATGCAGCATGCTTGGGGCTGGTGCATGGGGATGACCCAGAGAGATGTTATGGGGAGGGAGGTGGGAGGGGGTTCATGTTTGGGAACGCATGTAAGAATTAAAGATTTTAAAATTTAAAAAATAAAAAACTAAAAAAAAAATTCAAAGCAATTATGGTAATATAGCAGCAGGAATTTGGGATGCTAAAGTTTAAGATGGAATTCCAGTTGAGCTATTTCAAATCCTGAAAGATGATGCTGTGAAAGTGCTGCACTCAACATGTCACCAAATTTGGAAAACTCAGCAGTGGCCATAGGACTGGAAAAGGTCAGTTTTCATCACAATCCCAAAGAAAGGCAATGCCAAAGAATGCTCAAACTACTGCACAATTGCACTCATCTCACATGCTAGCAAAGTAATGCTCAAAATTCTCCAAGCCACACTTCAACAGTACATGAACCATGAACTTCCAGATGTTCAAGCTGGATTTTGAAAAGGCAAAGGAACCAGAGATCAAACTGCCAACATCTGTTGGATCATTGAAAAAGCAAGAGAGTTCTGGATAAACATCTACTTCTGCTTTCTTGACTATGCCAAAGCCTTTGACTCTGTGGATCACAACAAATTGTGGAAAATTCTTCAAGAGATGGGAATACCAGACCTCCTGACCTGCCTCCTGAGAAATCTGTATGAAGGTCAAGAAGCAACAGTTAGAACCAGATATGGAACAACAGACTGGCTCCAAACTGGGAAAGGAATACATCAAGGCTATATATTATCACCCTGCTTATTTAATTTACATGCAAAGTACATCATGAGAAATGCCTGGCTGGATGAAGCAGAATTTGGTATTAAGATACACAGATGACACCACCCTTATAGCAGAAAGCAAAGAACTAAAGAGCCTCTTGATGAAGGTGAAAGAGGAGAGTGAAAAAGTTGGCTTAAAATTCAACATTTAGAAAACTAAGATCATGGCATTCAGTTCCACCACTTCATGGCAAGTAGATGGGGAAACTATGGAAACAGTGACAGACTTTATTTTGGGGGGCTCCAAAATCACTGCCAATGGTGACTGTAGCCATGACTTGCTCCTTGGAAGAAAAGCTATGAGCAACCTAGACGGCATATTAAAAAGCAGAGACATTACTTTGCCAACAAATGCCTATGTAGTCAAAGCTCTGGTTTTTCCAGTAGTCATGTATGATATGAGAGTTGGTCTATAAAGAAAGCTGAGCATGAAGAATTGATGCTTTTGAACTGTGGTGTTGGAGAAGACTCTTGAGAGTCCCTTGGTCTGCAAGGAGATCAAGCCAGTCGATCCTAAAGGAAATGAGTACTGAATATTCACTGGAAGGACTTATGGTGAAGCTGAAACTCCAATCCTTTGGCCACCTGATGCAAAGAACTGACTCATTGGAAAAGACCCTGATGCTGGGAAAAATTGAATGCAGAGGGAGAAGGGGACAAGAGAGGATGAGATGGTTGGATGGCATCACTGACTCAATGGACATGAGTTTGAGAAAGCCCTGGGAGTTGGACAGAGAAGCCTGGCATGCTGCAGTCAATCGGGTCACAAAGAGTTGGACACGACTAAGCAACTGAACTGGACTGAAATTTTAAGAGAACAGGAAATGTGTATTAAGACTAAAATCTTTTGAAAATTGTTTATAAACTGTGTATTATTCACATGAATGTATCATATATTAAAAATTATGTTCATTTGATAAATACTAAAATGTGAAAAGTAGAAGTGTTAGTGGCTCAGTCCTGTCTGATGCTTTGCGACCCCATGGACTGTAGTTCACTGGATTCCTCTGTCCATGGAATTCTCTAGGCCGAATACTGGAATTGATGTTCTCTTCTCCAGTGGCTTTTCCTGACCAAGGGATTGAACCTGGGTCTTCTGCATTGTGGACAGATTCTTTACCATCTGAACCACCAGGGAAACCCCAATATGCACCATTAGTATATGTTAAAATACATAGAGTGAGTGAGTGGTAGTCACTTAGTTCTGTCAGACTCTTTGAGACTCCATGGACTGTAGCCTGCCAGGCTCCTCTGTCCATGGAATTCTCCAGGCATGAATAGTGAAGCAGTTGTCGTTTATGCCAAAATACAAAGAAGTCTCTGCTAATTAAAGCAAATAAAAATACCACTGTTTTGACAGAAGAATTGATAAAAAGAAAAAATGTTTTAATGAAAATGTGATAAAACTGACAATTCAAATAAATGGGAAAAGTGTGAAAGTGAAAATGTTAGTTGCTCAGTCATGTCTGGCTCTTTGTGACCTCATGGTTTGTCCATGGAATTCTCTAGCAACCCACCCTGAGTCGGTTGCCATTCCTTTCTCCAGGGGATCTTCCTAACTTAGGAATCAAACCAGGGCCTCCAGCATTGCAGGTAGATTCTTTATTGTCTGAGCTACCAAAAGCATTATTTATTTATTAAATCCTGTTAAGGGAATTAGCAATAAAGTTGGAAAAAATAATCCCTATCTCACAGCCCATTAAAAAAAATATCAAGTGGATTATAAATCAAATTTTATAGTACGTTTGTAACACTACTGAAGAACACATTTTAAAAATCAATGTATTGATTTTTTGATTGTATGCAATTTATACAATATATTTTTAAAATGTTGATGTCCAGGGAGGGCTTTACTAGCAAGAAACAATATTATATTTGCTAGAAAGTAACACAAAAATAAAAACTTCTCTATGTCGATGGATTGTATAATCAAAGTTAAAGACAGCTGAAAGTTAGTACTGAAATTGATATATAGAGAAAATAACAGCAGTTGTATGGAAAGAGTGTCTAAACATTTTTTTAAACACAAAAGAATAAAGAGGAAAATATTACTAAAAAATAGACATAGTCCATAAATCTGTGAATGATATGTAAACTGTCTAGGAGTTAGAAAAATAAATGAGTTACTACTTTTATACATAAAATTGAATTAAATTTAGTGAGTTGATAATAACTATCATTATCATGGATATGGGGAAATAGGCCCTGAAAATCCTTGCTTGTGAGAAAGTAATTTGATTGGCTTCCAAGGGAAACTTATTGGTACTTAACACAACTTTAAAGAAAATTATTCACTGAGTAATTTCACAATTAATCGTACTGATATAAGCAAGTATCCTTCATGCAACCAAGTTACAAGTACAGCATAGGTACCACAGTACTGTTTGTAATATGGACACTTGAAACAGCTTAGTATCTAACAGTAAGGGACTAGCATCATAGTGCATTCACACTATTTATCAAAATAAGTGGTTAAGTAGAACAAGGAGATCTATACCAGCTTGCCCAGAATTATATCCTAATGATTATTGTCAAGGAGAAAGAGCAAATCACAGGAAAAATATATAGAATGTTTCCATTTAAGTATTTTTAAAATGTATATTTGTTCTAATAGACATATAGATATAAACCCATAGAAAAATTTGAATGGATACACACTAAATTGTATACAGCAGATACTTTCAAGAAGAATATTTTGTGGAGCAGTAGATTTCTTTTTTAGTTCTTTATACTTACTGAGTTTTGGGTTGTTTTTTTCCCAGATGTAATATTCGTCCTGAGTAATCAGAAGGAAAAATAAACATTTCTTCATGGTAAAATTGTTTTCAGATGAAGTTTTCAATTATTTTATAGCTTCAGTTCGGTCAGGACTAAAGGTAGAAGACGGTGTATACTTTATGTTTTATAGTTAATCAAACTATATTATCTGAATGCATAAAATTAGTTACTGAAAATTAAAAAGTAAAATACATAAAGTCTAAGTTCTATGATCTCATAAAATTCTGCACACTGCACTCATATTTGCTCTCAAGGAGATCTGCATCTATATTAGATTCTTCTGAGAGTCCAAAGAAAGGAAAGGCTCTCCCTCCCTCTCAGGGAGGAAAATACAAAAGGACACACATACACACAAATATTTTTTGTAGGGAATGAGCTTAATGATCTCCATTTTAGAAATTGCTAAGACAGTTTGGAAATTACTATGACTTAGAAAAGTTACTCAATTTCTCCTAGCTTTCATTTTCTCAATAATAAGAGAAACAAAGATTGGAAGGGAGATAAAAGGAAGAGAAGCAGGAGGAGGTGGAGGAGGGAAAAGAAGAGAAAGAAGAAGAAGAAAAAGAATCTTTTTTTCCTTAGAGATGTTTTGAGTTTATTATGAAATTTTAAAATATAAAAACACATAAATAATAGTAGAATAAAACTGATGTACCCATCACCTCTTTTATGTATTTACCTATTCAAAACCAATTTTGTTTCATTTTTATCTAATTTCTTTCCACCTTTCCTCTAAATTATTTTGAAGCAGATTCTAGACATCAAATCACTGCATCTTTAAATACTTCAACATGTAGTTTTAAATGACAAGGATTCAAGTTTAAAAACATAATTATAAAACCAACATATTACTTGAAAAGTTAATCACAGCTCCTCATTATTATTAAATATCCAATCAGAATTCATATTTCCCTGACAAATATGTTTTTCACATTTTTTATGTTTTTTGATTGAATCAGATCAAAATAAGGACTACACATTTTTGGTATATACATCAAATTTACTTTAATATAGGATTTACTTTCCCCAATCATTCTCCTCCCACTTTTGAAATTTATTTACGGTAGAAACTCTATCTGCCTTGTAAGTTTCAGTTCAGTTCAGTTATCCACTCAGTCTTGTCCGACTCTTTACGACCCCATGAACCACAGCACACCAGGTCTCCCTGTCCATCACCAACTCACAGAGTCCACCCAAACCCATATCCATTGAGTCAATGATGCCATCCAAATATCTCATCCTCTGCCGTTCTCTTCTCCTTCTGCTCTCAATCTTTCCAGCATCAGGGTCTTTTCAAATGAGTCAGCTCTTTGCATCAGGTGCCCAGCGTATTGGAATTTCAGCTTCAACATCAGTCCTTCCAATGAACACCCAGGATTGACCTCCTTTAAAATGGACTGGTTTGATTTCCTGGCAGTCCAAAGGACTCTCAAGAGTCTTCTCCAACACCACAGTTCAAAAGCATCAATTCTTCAGTGCTCAGCTTTCTTTAGAGTCCAACTCTCACATCCATAGTAGATCACTGGCAACACCATAGCCTTGACTAGATGGACCTTTGTTGAGAAAGTAATGTCTCTGCTTTTGAGTATGCTATCTAGGTTGGTCATAACTTTCCTTCCAAGGAGTAAGCGTCTTTTAATTTCATGGCTGCAATCACCATCTGCAGTGATTTTGGAGCCCCAAAAGATAAAGTCAGCCACTGCTTCCACTATTTCCCCATCTATTTCCCATGAAGTGATGGGGCCGGATGCCATGATCTTCATTTTCTGAATGTTGAGCTTTAAGCCAAATTTTTCACTCTCCTCTTTCACTTTCATCAAGAGGCTCTTTAGTTCTTCTTCACTTTCTGCCGTAAGGGTGGTGTCATCTGCATATCTGAGGTTATTGATATTTCTCCCAGCAATCTTAATTCCAGCTTGTGCTTCATCCATCCCGGTGTTTTTCTCATGATGTACTCTGTATTAAAGTTAAATAAGCAGGTTGACAATACACAGCCTTGACGTACTCCTTTTCCTATTTGGAACCAGTCTGTTGTTCCATGTCCAGTTCTAACTGTTGCTTCCTGACCCGCATACAGGTTTCTCAAGAGGCAGGTCAGGTGGTCTGTGGTTCCCATCTCTTTCAGAATTTCCCACAGTTTATTGTGATACACACAGTCAAAGGCTTTGGCCTGGTCAATAAAGCAGAAGTAAATGTTTTTCTGGAACTCTCTTGCTTTTTCGATAATCCAGTGGATGTTGGCAATTTGATTTCTAGTTCCTCTTCTTTTGCTAAAACCAGCTTGAACATCTGGAGGTTCATGGTTCATGTATTACTTAAGCCTGGCTTGAACAATTTTGAGCATTACTTTGCTAGAATGTGAGAGAAATGCAATTGTGCCGTAAAGTCTGAGCATTCTTTGACATTGCCTTTCTTTGGGATTGGGGTGAAAACTGACCTTTTCCAGTCTTGTGGCCGCTGCTGAGTTTTCCAAATTTGCTGGTATATCGAATGCAGCACTTTCACAGCATCATTTTTCAGGATTTGAAATAGCTCAACTGTAATTCCATCACCTGCACTAGCTTTGTTCATAGTGATGCTTCCTAAGTCCCACTTGACTTCACATTCCAGGATGTCTGGCTCTAGGTGAGTGTGAGTGATCATACCATCATGATGATCTGGGTCGTGAAGATCTTTTTTGTACAGTTCTTCTGTGTATTCTTGCCACCTCTTCTTAATATCATCTGCTTCTGTTAGGTGCATACAATTTCTGTTCTTTATTGAGCCCATTTTTGCATGATATGTACCCTCAGTATCTCTAATTTTCTTCCCATTCTATCGTTTTCCTCTAATTCTTTGCATTGATTGCTGAGGAAGGCTTTCTTATCTTTCCTTGTTATTCTTTGGAACTCTGCATTCAAATGGGTGTATCTTTCCTTTTTTCCTTTGCTTTTTGCTTCTCTTCTTTTCACAGCTATTTGTAAGGCCTCCTCAGACAGCCATTTTGCTTTTTTGCATTTCTTTTTCTTGGGGATGGTTTTTATTCCTGTGTCCTGTATAATGTAAGTTTATCACAGCTTGAATTTTATTTTATTGATTACATCTCTGTCATATGAAATATCAAACTTCTCTGTTTCCTGTATTTCTGATACATTGATGGTTAGATCCAAAGGCTTGAGAAGACTCAAATTCATTTTCTTGGAAAAAATACTCTATACTTGGTTATTTGCTGCTCTTAGGAGCTCATAGTTTCTGGTTGTCTGTCTTGTGATTTGGTCACCATTCAGATTAACTGCCTAGACTTTTAGAGATGTACAGTCTTGAAAAGAGTTTAAGCTTTTATGTTGTAAATTTTATTCTCATAGGTTGACAGGCTTAGTACTAGTCTCTAAATTAAAACTAAGGAAACAGCTATGACTCAGATATGTGAATAGTAGAGCCAAGATGAAACTAAAGAGCTTCATCCATCTCACTATAATGCCAAAAATATTGTTATCCCACTCTCACTCTATTCCTCCATACACACTGTTACTTTTCTTCTTAGAAAAAAAAAATGTTGCATTTGTTTAGGTATAAGGAATTTTATGCCTCATCTCCAAAATATCTGCTGGTGGATGGTGATAGTAGGAGAGAAGACAGGTATGGAAGAAAGATGCACAGGTAATTTCTATATTACACATGTATGTGTTTGTTCTTACATCCCTTCATGCCATATGTATCAATCACAACAATAAATGTAAGTAGATAAAAGGAATAAAAATTCTACAATTGTATCTATTTCAGTGTGGCTTCAGTGAAGAACAGGGCAAAGTTATAGATTCCCCAAAGATCAATAACAAATATTCAGGGTGTACTAGTTAAAAAAACTAACATTTTTCCAATTAAATTATGTTGTAATTAACACATAGAAAGAATCTCAGATCTACCATTTGTCAGAACAGAGTGACAAGTATGATTACTCTCTTTTCATCTTTGCTTTAAATTTTAATTCATTTATTCAGTAATTTAAGGACCAAAATGTATTGCATATATACTATTGTGATAGATATTTACAGGATATTTACATAAAATAAGCAAAAAAATAATAATCTAAAAAGTAAAACACTCAAATAACAACAGAACAACACATTGTATTATAAAACGTATATAATAGCGTAACTTGACCCTAGAGGATCAAAAACTGTTTTCCTGGATGAGAGAGAAGCTGAACTGGTGCATTTTGTACAATGAGTGGAAAATGAAGAAAAATAAGCATTTTATTTCAAAAGTTTCCTGTAAATGGGAGGGGAAAGTGAAGTCTGAGTTGAAGGATAAAGGATGTGTTGAAGAGATAATATGGTAAGAGACAGAAAGAAATGTATTCCAGTGAGCATAAAAACACTGGACAAAAGCCTTAGATCAGCAAAGAGGAATCATGTGATGGTGACTGGAGTATTTTAAAATAATAGATATGGAATATGAAATGAGACTGAATAGTCTGAGAGCAACTGAGTCAATCAAATATTATACTGTCTGGCTATATATCCTAGTTATCACTGATTATTCTGGGTTTAGGTAAGCTGTTCTAAGATATATATTACTAGTTCTCCCTTTCACTTTCAAAACTGCCCCATTTTAAACACTTATTAGCTATGTAGTCCCACTATTTGTAGGTCATACTACAAAATTTATCCCAAGAACAACTGTTTGAAAATGTTTAACCAAAAAAGTAGCATGATCAGACTTGATGATTAAAAAGAATATCACTCTGGCCTCAATAATTGGACTGTGTTATTTAAGGTACAAGATTTTGGAGGGCTAGATAGAGGTTTTTGAAGAAGTTCAGGCAAGAGTTGAAAATTTCTTTGACAAAAGTGATGCCTTACATAGAGAATTGGATTGAGTTGAGGGGTATTTAGAATATTAGATGAAGAGATGGCAATATATTGAAAATGGGTATCAGAGATAAAGAAAAAGAAGCATTATTAAAGATTCATACCACATTTTTTTCTGTGTGTTGGGTGATATTACAAAATTGTGGTTCAAAATAGACAAAGCAAGAGTATGACCAAGATGGTGGAATAGGAAGTTGCTGAGCTCAATTTCTCCCATTAGAACATCAAAATTATGACTATTTACAGTGAAAACTCTCCATTAGAATTACATGAAGGCTAGCAGGAAATATTTTCCACAAGTAAAGATACAAAGAAGAAACAAGAAAAAGATGGATAGGAGAAGCAGAGATATGATAAATCAAAACTCACACCTCTGGGTAGAAGACCTATAAAAAGGAGGATAATCACAATTGAAGTGGTTCTCACCAAGGAGCAAGGGGTTCAAGCTCCACATTGGTTTCCTGAGCACTGGGATCCTGCATCAGGAAGAGGAACTCCTAGGAAGTCTGACTTTGGAAGATGGTAGGGCTTGCAAACCAGAAAGCTGATGACTATGCAAAACATAGGCTCTGTTTTTTAAAGATGCTCACAAAATTTTATGCATTCTGAGTCCCAGTCCAGGGGCAATGATTTGACAAGAGTCTGAGTCATACCTATTTGCATATTTTAGAGAGCTTCCTAGAGAGTCAGGTGGAAACTGGGACTCTCCCTTAGGACCCAGATGCTGGCAGCATTTATTTTGGGGAATTTATTTCACCAGGAAAACACTGAAACTGGCAAGTACCACTTAGGAGTCCACCGTGTAGCCATTTAGACCAAGTCTTTACCTTTCCACCAGCAGGCTGGCACCAGGCCTGGTAATCACTGGGTCTCAAGGTTAGCCACACTGGGATCTAGCCTCTCTACCACCAGGTAGGCACCAACCCCATTGCCCCCTGATTATACAGCCAGCCATGCCAGGACCTGGTCCCCAGATGCTAGTGGACTAACAGCTACTTCACAAAGCAAGGCCTGTTAGCTAACTGTGTTAGGAGCCTTCCCCACCTACCAGCAGTCATCTCACTACAACAGAAAAGCCCATGTACCCCATGGAGGGGGCAGCTCTAGAGCATATAGCTCTGGTGACTAGAGCTATGTAGTTATATAGCTGCTGGCTCCATAGGACACCTCCTACATTAGATCACTTCTCCAAGACCTATAAACATAACTGACCTAACAGTTACATAGAAATAAACACAGATAATTAGGCAAAATGGAGAGACAGGAAATGTGATCCAAATGAAGGAATAGGACAAAATTTCAGAAAAAAAAAAAGGCTAAGCAAAATAAACAATCTACTGGATAAGGAGTTCAAGGTAATGATCACAAAGATACTCAACAAAATTGGGAGCAGAATGATGGGCCCAGGGAGAAGTTTAACAGAGTTAGAAAATATAAGGGGAAAAAATAAGAAAACACATGAAAAGGAATCAACAGTAGATTAGATGATGTAGAGAAATATATTAGTGAACTGTAAGACAGAGTAGTGAAAGTCACCAACTAAACAACAGCAAAAAAAAGAATTTTAAAAAGATAAGTTTGGAGACTTCTGGGATGAAGACATAACAAATGTAAATATTTATGCACCCAATATAGGAGCATCTCAATACATAAGGCTAACACAAACAAACATAAAAAGAGGAATAGACAGTAACACAATAATAGTGGGGGACTTTAACGCCCCATTTATACCAATGGACAGATCATCAAAACAGAAGATTAATAAGGAAACACAAGCTTTAAATGACACAATAGACCAGATGAACCTAATTGATATCATCAAGACATTTGATCCAAATGCAGGAGAATATACGCTTTCTTTTAAAGTGCACATGGAACATTCTCCAAGAGAGACCACATCTTGGGTTATAAATAAAGCCTCAGTAATTTAAGAAAATTGAAATCATATCAAGCGTCTTTTCTGACCACAACTATGAGACTAGATATCAATTACAGGAAAAGAAAAACTGTAAAAAACAAAAACACATGGTGATTAAACAATATAGTTCTAAATAATAAGCAGGTTACTGAAGAAATAAAAGGGGAGATCAAAAAATTCCTAGGAAAAAATGAAAACATGATGACCCAAAACATATGGGATGCAACAAAACTGTTTTAAGAGGGAAATTTATAGCAATACAATCCTACCTCATGAAACAAAAAAGCCATCAAATAGGCAACCTAACTTTACACCTTAAACAACTGGAAAAAGAACAAAAAACCCTAAAGTGAGTAAGAAGGAAAGAAATCATAAAGATCAGAGAATAAATAAATGAAAAAAGAAATGAAGAAAACAATATTGACTAATTAAATTGAAAGGTGGTTCTTTGAGAAGATGAACAAAACTGACAAACCATCAGCCAGACTCATCAAGAAAAAAGGGAGAAGAATCAAATCAACAAAATTAGGAATGAAAAAGGAGTGGTTACAACAGACAATGCAGAAATACAAAGGATCATGAGACTATTATGAGCAGTTATATGAACTATATGCCAATAAAATGGACAACCTGGAACAAATGGACAGATCCTTTGTAAAGTTCAACCTTCCAAGACTGAAAGAGGAAGAAATAGAAAGTATCAACAAGTCATTTGTAAGAACTGAAATCAAAACTGTAATGAAAAAAATCTCAAAAAGCAAAAGCCCAGGGTCAGATGATCTCAAAGGTGAATTCTATCAAATATATAGAGAAAAATTAATGTATATCCTTCTGAAACTCTTCCAAAAAATGGCAGAGGAAGGAAGATTTCCAAACTCATTCTACCAGGCCACTATCACCATGATACCAAAACCAGACAAAGGTATCACACACAAAAAAGAAAGAAAGAAAGTTACAGGCCAATATCATGATGAACATAAATGAAAAAAATTCTCAACAAAATTCTAGCAAACAAAAGCCAACAAGACATTGAAAAGATCATACACCATGATCAAACTGATTTTATCCCAGGCATGTAAGGATTCTTCAGTATTGGAATATAATTATGTGATATGAAAATAATGAGGAGGAATTTATTGTACTATAAAAATGGCATTGGGTCTATGGCAGAGGGGCTACAACATGGGGCCGCACCTTCCCTTTTCCTCTTTTCATTTGGGAATATTACAGGAAAATTCTGATAATAGTTCCTACATGGTGAATCATGGTCATGCTGGCATCTCTTTTCTCCTGTCTCTATTTAGCTCCAGTTGATTTCCTCTCCCCCTAAATGTCTCATGACTTTTCCCAGTACAGATAAGAATCTTTACATAAGGCCTAAGACATACATTGTTCACTGCTATAGGTGAGCAGATCGTCTCCATTTATGTGCACCTGCTTCCCTGGTGGCTCAGATGGTAAAGCGTCTGTCTACAGTGCGGGAGACCTGGGTTCGAGCCCTGGATTGGGAAGATCCCCGGAGAAGGAAATGGCAATCCACTCCAGGACTATTGCCTGGAAAATCCCATGCACAGAGGAGCCTGGTAGACTACAGTCCATGGGGTCGCAAAGAGTCAAACATGACTGAGCGACTTCACTTCGCTTGCACCCTCCATTTGATAAGTACTATTTCTTTCCTGATACTAATTGTGCCGGCTGCTGCTGCTGCTAAGTCACTTCAGTCGTCTCCGACTCTGTGTGATTCCATAGATGGCAGCCCACCAGGCTCCCCCGTCCCTGGGATTCTTCAGGCAAGAACATTGGAGTGGGTTGCCATTTCCTTCCTTTCCGATGGCCCCATGGACCGCAGCCTACCAGGCTCCTCTGTCCATGGAATTTTCCAGGCAAGAGTACTGGAGTGCGGTGCCATCGCCTTCTCTGAATCGTGCCTAAGAAATAAATAAATTATCTTTACTATTTCTGTGGTAAGATGCTGTAACACACTTCACTGAAACTTAAAAGTGGGAACAAAAATTGTCTTTGTTACTAAGACAAAAATCAAGGTTCTGAAGAAAAAAAGTTTTTCCTATAGGTTATTTTGATCCCATGAGACTCTTTGGCTGGTGTCATTTAGATCAAAGAATTTAAATATGAAGATAGTCATATATTTCTTTTTTAATGTTTTTTCTTTAAGAGATTTCTGATTACGTTATCATAAGTTATAACATTAAGCTTCAAATTTATGCTTCAAAAAATTTGTTTTGACAGGCACAGTTTATTTTTATAAATATAAATGTATTTATTTTAATTAGAGGCTAGTCACTTTACAATATTGTGTTGGTTTGGCCATACATCAACATGAATCTGCCACAGGTGTGTGATCAAGGAATTTTACTCAGGACTTGGCAGCTGGTGTACATGAATGTACAGTTATCTCATTCAATTGCCCATCTTTTCGATAGAGATTAACACATTTTCATAAGTTTTTATCATATTGATAATTCTGTCTGCTCATTATTACCTTTGAAATTTTCAGATAGAATTGATTATGAGATTTATTTAAAAGTTCACTATTTACTGATAAAATCTATGTGAGGAAAATCTGGCAATTTGTATATATGTGTGGAATCTGGCTAATATAAATGACCTGTTATTCAAGGAAAAACATAACCTTGCGATTTTGCTCCAACTTGTAAATTTGTTTCCCTCAAATAGATTCAATATTATTAGGCTTTGTAAGAAGTGAAAGTTGCTCAGTAGTGGCTGACTCTTTGCGACCCCGTGGACTATACAGTTCATGGAATTCTCCAGGCCAGAATACTGGGGTGGGTAGCCTTTCTCTTCTCCAGGGGATCTTCCAACTCAGAGATCAAACCCAAGCCTCCCACATTGCAGGCAGATTCTTTACCAGCTGAGCTGCAAGGAAAGCCTGAAAATTGTCCAAAAATTCCTTCCCACCAATTTGATCCCAAGAAAGACTATGGCAATATGTGATTAATTGCTGGACCACAGTATTCAGTCTTAAGTGTTATGAACTGCTCCCATTGAAGAGGTCATTTATTTAAATGCAAAAAAGGATAAGAAGTATATACAACAGTTTATCTTTGTAGGAGAGAGACAAGATTTGTTCACCTGCAAATGTTTCTTGCCCTCTCTCTGCTCTATCAGTACTGCTCAGATCTGTCTTAGCCCACTTATCTTCCCCTCCATTAAAAGAGAATTTTAAGAGATACTAGCTGTTGGGATTTTGTACTGTAAAATATGGAGAAAGAGTAAGAAAAATTTAGAGGGGTGGGTGACAGGAGAGAAGAGGGAGGGAACAGGAGAGCAAAAGCTAGGACCACTCTTGCCTCTTGCTGAAGTTGAAGAGTTGAAGAAGAGAGTGAAGAATTCAACAAATTATAACCCCTGTTCAGCTGAAGGTTATGACAGAATTGGATTTTAGGATAAACTATTACAGATTGGAAATTGTACCATTTAAGAGCATTTGAAAGATGTGGGTATTTTAGAATTTGATTCAATTCAGTTGCTCAGTCATGTCCCACTGTTTGAGACCCCATGGACTGCAGAATGCCAAGCTTCTGTTTCCATCACCAACTCCCAGAACTTGTTCTAACTCATATCTACCAAGTCAGTGTTGCCATCCAACCATCTCATCCTCTGTCATCCCCTTCTCATCCTGCATTCAATCTTTCCCAACATCATGGTCTTTTCCAGTGAGTCAGTTCTTCCCATCAGGTGGCCAAGGTATTGGAGCTTCAGCTTCAGCATCAATCCTTTCAATGAATATTCAGGATTGATTGCCTTTAGGATTGAATGGGCTGATCTCCTTGCTGTCCATGGGACTCTCAAGAGTCTTTCCAAACAGCACAGTTCAAAAGCATCAATTCTTCAGCTCTGTTTTCTTTATGGTCCAACTTTCACATTCATACATGACTACTGGCAAAACCACAACTTTGACTATACAGTGCTTTGTTGGTAAAGTAACATCTCTGCTTTTTAATAAGCTGTCTAGGCTTGTCATAGCTTTTCTTCCAAGGAACAAGCATCTTTTAATTTCATGGCTGCAGACACCATATGCAATGAGTTTGGAGCCCAAGAAAATAAAGTCTGTCCCTGCATCCATTGTTTCCCTATCTATTTGCCATGAGATGATGGGATGGGATGCCATAATACTGGTTTTTTGAAAGTTGAGTTTTAAGCCAGCGTTTTCACTTTTCTTTCACCTTCATCAACAGGCTTTTTAGTTCCTATTTACTTTCTGCCATAAGGGTGGTGTCATCTGCATATTTGAGGCTATTGATATTTCTCCCGGCAATCTTGATTCCAGCTTGTGCTTCCTCCAGCCTGGCATTTCACATGATGTTCTCTGCATATAAGTTAAACAAGCAAGGTGACAATTACAGCCTTCACATAGTCCTTTCCTAATTTGGAACCAGTCTGTTGCTCCATGTCCAGTTCTAAGTATTGCTTCTTGACCTTCATACAGATGTCTCAGGAGGCAGGTCAGGTGGTCTGATATTCTCATCTCATGAAGAATTTTCCAGTTTCTTGTGATCCACACAGTCAAAGGCTTTAGCATAGTCAATAAAGCAGAAATAGATGTTTTTCTGGACTTTCCTTGCTTTTTCTCTGATCTGATGTATGTTGGCAATTTGATCTCTGGTTCCTCTGCCTTTTATAAATCCAGCTTGAACATCTGGAAGTTCATGGATCATTTACTGTTGAAGCATGGCTTGGAGAATTTTGAGCATTACTTTGCTAGTGTGTGAGATGAGTGCAATTGTGTGTAGTTTGAGTATTCTTTGGCATTGCTTTTCTTTGGGATTGGAATGAAAGCTGAATTTTTCCAGCCCTGCGGCCACTACTGAGTTTATCAAATTTGTTGACATATTGAGTGTAGCACTTTCACAGCATCATCTTTCAGGATTTGAAATAGCTCAGCTGGTATTCCATCACCTCCATTAGTTTTGTTTATAGTGATGTTTCCTAAGGCCCACTTGACTTCACTCTCCAGGATGTCTGGGTCTAAGTGAGTGATCACTCCATCGTGGTTATCTGGGTCATTAAGATCTTTTTTGTGTAGTTCTTCTGTATTCTTGCCATTTCTTCTTAATATCTTCTGCATCTGTTAGGTATATACAATTTCTGACCTTTACTGTGCCCATTTTTGCATGAAATGGTCCCTTGGTATCTCTAATTTTCTTGAAGAGATCTCTAGTCTTTCCCATTCTACTGTCTCCTTCTATTTCTTTGCCTTGATCACTTAGGAAGGCTTTCCATCTCTCCTTGCTATTTTTTGGAGTTCTTCATTCAGATGGATATAGCCTTCGTTTTCCCCTTTGCCTTTTGCTTCTGTTTTCTCAACTTTTTAAAGGCCTCCTCAGGCAACTATTTTGCCTTTTTGCATTTCTTTTTCTTGAGGATGATCTTGATCACTGCCTTTTGTACAATGTCATGAATCTCCATCCATAATTCTTTAGGCGCTCTATATATCAGATCTATTCCCTTGAACTCTTTGTCACTTCCACTGTAATGGATTTGATTTAGGTCATACATGAATATCTAGTGGGTTTCCCTACTTTCTTCAATTTAAGTCTGAATTTTGCAAGAAGGAGTTCATGATCTGAGCCATAGTCAGGCTCCAGTCATGTTTTGCTGACTCTGTAGAATTTTCCATCTTCAGCTGCAATGAATATAATCAATTTGATTTCAGTATTGACCATCTGGTGATGTCCATGTGTAGAGTAGTCTCTTGTGTTGTTGGAAGAGGGTGTTTGCTATGACCAGTGCATTCTCTTGGCAAAACTCTGTTAGGCTTTGCCCTTCATTTTCTACTCCAAGGCCAAACTTGCCTGTTTCTCCAGGTGTTCCTACTTTTCCAGTCCCCTATGATGAAAAGGACATCTTTTTTTGGTGTTAGTTCTAGAAGGCCTTGTAGGTATCATAGAACCATTTGACTTCAGCTTCTTTGGCATTAGAGGTTGGGGCATAGACTTGGATTACAGTAGCAGTGAATGGTTTGCCTTGGAAATGTACAGAGATCATTCAGTCATTTTTGAGATTGTATCCAAGTACCGCATTTCAGGCTTCCCTGGTGGCTCTGATGGTAAAGCGTCTACCTGCAATGCGGGAGACCTGGGTTCAATTCCTGGATCAGAAAGATCCCTTGGAGAAGGAAATGGCAATCCGCTCCAGCACTCTTGCCTGGAAAATCCCATGGATGGAGGAGCCTGATAGGCTACAGTCCATGGGGTCGCAAAGAGTCGAACACGACTGAGCGACTTCACTCACTGCATTTCAAACTCTTTTGTTGGCTATGAGGGCTATTCCATTTCTTCTAAGGGAATCTTGCTCACAGTAGTACATGTAATGGTCATCTGAATTAAATTCACCCATTCTGGTCCATTTTAGTTCACTGATTCTGAAAATGTCAATGTTCACTCTTGCCATCTCCTGTTTGACCCCTTCCAATTTACCTTGATTCATGGACCTACATTCCAGGTTCCTATGCAATACTGTTCTTTACAGCATTGGACTTTACTTCCATCACTCCTTATATCACATCTGTGTTTTTTTTCACTTTGGTATAATTTCTTTTCAAATATATTCTGAGGACTAATTACTGTTACTTTCATCTCTTCATTCTTTCTGAAGTTATCTCTCTGCCATTCTCCAGTAGCATATTGGGCACCTACTGACCTGGAGAGTTTATCATTTAGTGTCACATATTTTGGCTTTTTCATCTTTTTCATGGGATTCTCAAGGCAAGAACACTAAAGTGGTTTTCCATTCCCTTCTCAAGTGGACCACATGCTGTCAGAACTCTCCACCATGACCGTCCATGTTGGGTGACCCTACACAGCATGGCTCATAGTTTCATTGATTTAGACAAGGCTGTGATCTATGTGATTAATTTGGTTAGTTTTCTGTGACTGTGGTTTTCATTCTGTCTGCCCTGTGAAGGATAAAGATAAGAGGCTTGTGGAAACTTCCTGATGGGAGTGGTTGGGTGTGGGGGAATTATGGGTCTTACTCTCATGGGAGAGGCCATGCTCAGTAAATCTTTAATCTAATTTTCTATTGGTGGGTGGGGCTGTGTTCCCTGCCTGTAAGTTGGCCTGTGATCAAATTATGGTAGGTCCTTCAAAAGGACTTATGCCAGGACTGTTTCAGTTTCACTTTCATTAGTGTATTAGATTCTTAGATTATAGGTTAGAACTCAATTTAAAAAATGATATTTGATTTATTTGACAATCTCAGACTCCTTTCATGGAAATATAAAGTAGCTCTTTCCTCTCTGGTTCTCTGCCCTACAAATTCTATCTGCCTTGGCATTTGGGTTCCAAACTCTGTCTCCTGAGTTGGACAGTCAGCTGTGCTGTGTTTGAATTCCTTCTGTGAGCCATGGCCTGGAAACTCTGTCCTGGCAGGAAGCTGATGTTGACTGCAAATTGGCACTTGCTACTGACACTGGCCATATACCTCTACAAGGATTAAAACAAGTACTGCTGCAGCTGCTCATTTTCAACACTCCTTGAAAGGAGTTCAAGGCGAAGAGTAGAATGAGGTACTCTGTGCTTGGAGGAAAACCTCAGGACAGGTCTTCAGATAGTTAGATATTTTCAAGAGCTGATTTTATGAGTCCAACTCTTGTATCTCTTTATATCCTTCATGGTGACAACTGTTCCTTGTAACTAGAGGAAAGTTTCATGACCCTAGTAGAAACCTTTTGGAATATGTGCTGTGATTGCATGTACTCTTCCTTCATCAAAATCACATATATACTGTCCACCTCCCATCTCTTTAGAGAAGTTTCTCAGAAGTTTCTCACTATGTGAGTTGCTATTTCCTAGGCTACAGTTCCCATTTTGCCCCAAATAAAACTTAACTCACAACTCTCAAGTTGTGCATTTTTAAAGTCAACTCTGGAGAACTCCTGAAACTTACCTCCTTTGTTTTCTGTCTCAAGGATTACTGTCCTGAACTGCTTGTTTTCCACTACCTGCAAAATATTTCATATATTTTGTTTTTTTTTTCAGTTATTAAAGATGGGAGAGTAAAGCCACTAATCTCTTATGTCCAAATGCACACAGTCTTATTTTTATTTCACTTTCAATAGAGAGGAATACATTCAGTGCAATTGTAATCTGATTGAAAATGAACTTCTCAGAGGTGACATTATAAGCTACTTTCCATCCTTTTAGAAAGCTTTGCAACATTTTCTACTTTGAAAGTGCTTTCTGTCTTATATTTTATGATCCCTCCAATTTTCTTACTTAGGTCCAATAAGGTCACTTTTTAAAATTCATTTGAAGTCTGAATTCTTTCTCATGTACAAAAATTTTAACAATCAGAGAAGCCAGTTATTTTACCTTAATAATACAGTATACTAACACATATATATGGAATTTAGAAAGATGGTAATGATAACCTTCTATGCGAGACAGCAAAAGAGACACAGATGTAGAGAACGGACTCTTGGACTCTGTGTGAGAGGGAGAGGGTGGGATGATTTGGGAGAACGGCATTGAAACATGTATACTATCAGGTAAGAAATGAATTGCCAGTCTATGTTCAATGCAGGATGCAGGATGCTTGGGGCTGCTGCACAGGGATGATCCAGAGAGATGATATGGTGCCGGGGTCCAGCCCCAGTGGATCCAGGGAATTCGAAGTGCGGATGGCGTTGGCGAGGAAAAAATTTATTTATTTATTAATATAAGATTAGATTAGGAAGAAATAGTGTAGTAGGAAAATTAAGTGGAGAAAGAAGGCTGAATAACTTGGCTTACGGGGAAGGCCAATAAAGTTCCAGGCAAGGAGCTTGCACCATCTACATTGGGACACCGGTGCCCACTTGAATATCGAAGGGTGCCCCGCCTTAGGCTCCCTTTTGTGCGGGTCTTAAAAGCCAGGACAAGTAAGTAGACTTGGTGAGCCGCCCTGCTCCAGATGGGAATTCAGCCTGAAATCAGAGTAAAGAGGAGATGGAGGGAGAGGGAGAAAAAGAGAGAGAGAGAGACACGGGGGAGCCAGATTCCCAAGAAACTAGGCCAAGAGACTAGTCCGAGAAACTTGTCCATCCTTTATTGTTCAGAAGGCTTTTAATACTTTTGATAAAACATGGAGATCAATGGGTAACACAAAGTTATGCAGCGTTAGCAGTCCAGACTCTTATCAAAACCAGGCTTTTCTCTCTGCATACCTAATTGTATACACAAGTCTTAGGTGATTTACATCATCTTCTAGCCAAAAAGGGCCAATTAACATTTTACAGCCTTTTTTCTGATAAGGGTTTGTTAACTAGAAGACTTATTTGTGTTGATCTCCCCAAAGTCTGGTGCCACTCTCAGAAAGCACTAAATAAAGTTTATTCTTACATAGCAAAGATACAGCGATTTATAACAAGTAAAAGGAGTACAGTGATTTATAACAAAAGAAAAGTAATTAACTCAAAAGTCTAGTGTTGCTAACATCAAAACTACTATATATCTTTTTCTACATCCCGATTACATTGAGTAACATCCTCCCACGTGCCTAAATGATAAAGAATATGGAGGCCTGGTGGCAATCATTGAGTCAACAGTGAAAACCCATCACCAATATGATTTTTAGCTCTTTAGAAAAGGCTCTGTATCTTTAAGATGCTTTTAAGCTTTGTGCCTTTCATGATTGGGGGCTGCAAGCAATTCACAAGCTGTAAGAGGTCCGGGGAACCTGTTAGGCAAACTAGAGAGCTATCAGAGGGGTTTAACTGAAAACATCCCTTTCAAATGCAGAAGGCTAAAGCCCTGATTTGACTTTTTCCAGAGAATATTAGAAGAGTGGAAAAGCAGGCAGATTCTTATTTTTTTGGGGGGTGGATGCTCAGAAAATTCCAGGGGGAATCCCTGAAGTCTGATCACCTACTTGCATTTGTCATGCTTCCTTCCACATGACCTTGTCACGGGTGGGATTCCTCACACTGGCTTCCGGCAATATGGGGTGGGATGTGGGGGGGGGGGGGTTCAGGATTGGGAGCTCATGTACACCCGTGGCTGATTCATGTCAATGTATGGCAAAACCAATACAGTATTGTAAAGCAAAATAAAGTAAAAATAAAAATTAAAAAAAAATTAGCTTGTACTATGCTTCTATACAATATGAGTATTTAATCATATATATGCATTTAATTATATATATATGCATATTTAATCAGAAATACTTCAGTTGGAGCAGGCTCTGGGAGATGGTGAAGGACAGGGAGACCTGGTGTGCCATAGTCCTTAGGATTGCAAACAGTCGAACACAACTGAGCAACTGAACAACAGCAACATTTAATCATATACATATATGTTCTCTATTTGGAATCCTTTCTCTTGTATGTCTATAAGTTGCCCACAAATCCATCTACAAAATATCCGAGAATGCGGGATGTGCTACTAATATTATTTGTGTCCACCTAGCTCTGAATACTACCTCATATAAGAAAACATTTAAGGCTAAAACTGTAAAACCCTTGATGATGCCAGTCTATTCACAGTTGGGTCTTCTCTTATACATAATTAACAACAAGTGGTCTATTTTAACACGTACAGAATTCTCTGAGGAAAAACAAATGACAGAACAGAGAATGCAAATGGGAAAATGTGACAACACAACGAACACTTCAGCATGTGTTTTAAATAATTTACACAAATCTGTTCCAATTTGTGAGCCAGAATAAAAATAATGCCATTTGGTAAATGAAAGTTAAAACTTTGTGGGAAATTACAAGCCTGATTTATATATCATATCGTTAGACTTGCCATTATTAAGCATACCATAATGGCAGTACTCTAAGCATAAACATGCCCTCTTTCACAGCTGCACAATTGTCTTAATTGGTACCAATTTCCTTCCAATTGCAGTCTCGTTTGTTTCCCTTGGTGTGGAAAAGCAGAGTGAATTTGCCTTCTGTGTAAATTCACTGAGGAAAATAAGCAGAGAGCCCTGTTTTCTAGTAAATAAAGAAATTTGATTCATAATCAATATGTGAATTGCACTTTCTGATACAGCCTCTATCTTCCTCACCCCATGAGATAACATGTTCTGGGGTTTAAATTGGACTTAGGTAATTCAGCAATACATGAACCGTGAACTTCCAAATGTTCAAGCTGGTTTTAGAAATGGCAGAGGAACCAGAGATCAAATTGCCAACATCTGCTGGATCATCAAAAAAGCAAGAGAGTTCCAGAAAAACATCTATTTCTGCTTTATTGACTATGCCAAAGCCTTTGCCTGTGTGGATCACAATAAACTGTGGAAAATTCTTAAAGAGATGGGAATACCAGACCACCTGACCTGCCCCTTGAGAAACCTGTATGCAGGTCAGGAAGCAACAGTTAGAACTGGACAGGGAACAAAAGACTGGTTCCAAATAGGAAAAGGAGTACATCAGGACTGTATGCTGTCACCCTGCTTATTTAACTTATATGCAGAGTACATTATGAGAAATGCTAGGCTGGAAGAAGCACAAGCTGGAATCAAGATTGCCGGGAGAAATATCAATAACCTCAGATATTCAGATGACACCATTGTTAGAAAGTGAAGAGGAACTAGAAAGCCTCTTGATGAAAGTGGAAGAGGAGAGTGAAAAAGCTGGCTTAAAGCACAACATTTAGAAAACAAAGATCATGGCATCTGGTCCCATCACTTCATGGGAAATAGATGGGGAAACAGTGGGAACAGTGTCAGGCTTTATTTTGGGGGGCTCCAAAATCACTGCAAATGGTGACTGCAGCCATGAAATTAAAAGACGCTTACTCCTTGGAAGAAAAGTTAGGACCAACCTAGATAGCATATTAAAAAGCAGAGATATTACTTTGCCAACAAAGGTCCATCTAGTCAAGGCTATGGTTTTTCCAGTAGTCATGTATGGATGTGACAGTTGGACTGTGAAGAAAGCTGAGCGCCAAAGAATTGATGCTTTTGAACTGTGGTGTTGGAGAAGACTCTTGAGAGTCCCTTGGACTGCAAGGAGATCCAACCAGTGCATTCTAAAGGAGATCAGTCCTTCCAATGAACACCCAGGAAACTGGGTGAAAAGCTGAAACTCCAATGCTTTGGCCACCTCATGCGAAGAGTTGACTCATTGGAAAAGACTCTGATGCTGGGAGGGATTGGGGGCAGGAGGAAAAAGAGACGACAGAGGTTGAGATGGCTGGATGGAATCACCGAATCGATGGACATGAGTTTGAGTAAACTCTGGGAGTTGGTGATGGACAGGGAGGCCTGGCGTGCTATGATTCATGGGGTTGAAGAGTCAGACACGACTGAACGACTGAACTGAACTGAACTGAATATTATTTTGATATGTGTTATCAAAACAATACAGACTGTAATTAGTCCTCAGAATATATTTGAAAAGTAATTAATACCATGCTTCTTGGTAGAGTTAGGCTTGACAAACATAATATTTCATTGAATTTTATTTTTGTTTAATGCTTGTATCTAGTAAAATACATTAATATTATATATCATGTAAAAATAAAAAAAGAAACCATAAAAGCTTTTATTAATGGATGTTGCATAAAGGATTTTGTGACAGCTCCATGTGATCTAAGATTTTTAAAAGTGCAAGGAAAAAAAATGCAAGGAAATTGATTTAACAAAGTGGCAGATAACAGTTCAAATGCCATTTTAAAGGTGATAATCAAGTGATTCATTTCAATATATTTCAATTTTTTCTCTTTTAAAAATCACATTTGTTTTGAAAAGCATAGCATGTGTTAAATTTGATGATGTTGCTAAGAATTCAGTGTAGTCACTTCAAAGATTCTTAAAGCAGAAAGCTTGTTCAGGGAGATAGTCGTGATGTGATGTTTTGATGGAATGTGACATACTGTCAGTGGTGTGGCCTGTGTCTTCTGAAAAGAAATATTTGTTTTATGTAGTTCTTTAAAAGTTCTTCTTGAAAATTTAAAATTACACTATATAAGTGTGATATCCTGGATTTCTTTTGATTTTCATTCGAATGGAATACCTTTTTTTCATCTCTTCACTTTCCATCTGTGTATATATCTTTATATATAAGATGATTTTCTTGTAGACTGCACACATATGGCTCTTGTTTTTGTATTGGTTTTGCCACTTTATGTTTTTTTATTGGAGTTTTATCCATTTATATTTAAAGTAATTATTGCTATGTGTGTTCCTATTGCCATTTTGTTCATTGCTTCACAGTTTATCAGTCATTTTTCTTCCTTTCTTCTGGTTTAAAGGCTCTCAGTAAGGTTATGTTAGAATTCCTTTGCGTGTTTGTGTATCTGTTATAGATTTTTGGTTTGTGGCTATCATGGAATATGTATATATATCTTATTTTTAAGTGTATTTAAAACCTTGCATTTGTATTCTCCTCCTTTCATAACTACTTTTTTTGACACTATATCTTATATCAGGATTTTTTGTGTATCTTTTAACTGCTTATTTTGGATATAGCTGATTTTACCACTTATTTATGTTAACTCTTCTACCAGGTTTGTGTGTGGATAATTTCCTAACTTTGCTATATGTTTGCCTTTGTTATTGTTCAGCCACTCAGTCATGTCCAACCCTTTGTGACTCCACGGGGACTGCAGAACGCCAGGCTTCCTTGTCCTTCACAATCTCTGAAGCTTGCTCAAACTCATGTGCATTGAGTCAGCGATGCCATCCAACCATCTCATCCCTTTCTCCTCTTGCCTTCAATCTTTCCCAGAATCAGTGTCTTTTTTAATGAATCAACTCTTCACATCAGGTGCCCAAAGTATTGGAGCTTCAGTTTCAGCATCAGTGTTTCCAGTGAATATTCAGGATTGATTTCCTTTAGGATTGACTAGTTTGATCTCTTTGCAGTCCGAGGAACTCTCAAGAGTCTTCTCCAACACCATAGTTCAAAAGCATCTTTCAGCCTTCTTTGTAGTCCAACTCTCACATCCATACATGACTAAGGGAAGAATCATGGCACTGACTATATGAACTTTTGTTGACAAGGTAATGTCTCTGCTTTTTAATACACTGTCTAGATTTGCCTTTACTGATAGACTTCTTACTTTCATAATTTTCATATTTCTAGTTGTGTTCTTTCTTTTTCACTTAGATAATTCCCTGAAAGTTTCTTGTGAATTGCTAGTGTAGATGTGTTTTCATCATTAGTTCCTCCTCCAGGTTGAGCAAGGGAGGTTTTTTTTTTTTTTTTTCCCTCCATGGTAAAGTGAGGTCTACAAAATATTGGATTTTTTGTACAGGGAGCATATCCTAGAAAATCATTACTTTACTGAGCTCACTGGGCAGGACATGGGTCTCCTGTCACCATTGTTTTGTATAGGGGTATGTATTGTGCTTCTGCTGCATGGTTTTGTTGCTAAGCAAGCCTGCTTGATTTTGTGGTTAAGCAAACCTGCTTTCTTGAGTAATCA
Source organism: Ovis aries (assembly GCF_016772045.2). Classification (NCBI taxonomy): domain Eukaryota; kingdom Metazoa; phylum Chordata; class Mammalia; order Artiodactyla; family Bovidae; genus Ovis; species Ovis aries. Next base: position 148,438,936 of record NC_056056.1, on the reverse strand, counting down.
TTAACTAACAGGGGTCTCCCAGTTTTGTACTTACAATCCCCTAGTGGGATTAACTATTTAATCACCTATTTTGCCCCTTCATTCTGTCCCTATCTGTAATACTGGCAATTCCAATGTGTATCTCCAACTGTTAGCCATAGACTAAAAATCAATAAAGATTCACTCCTACAGAGTATCACTTAACTCTGTGGTTGTAAAGACAGAAACCTGCTTTCCATAACTTTTGTACAATGTACACATGTAAATAAGTATCAATCTCTGCCATATAAATGTAAATGAATAACTCAGAAATAATTGTCATTGTATATTGCATACGGTGAGTAAACCAATTTCCCCCATTATGTAAGTAAAATATACAGTCATTTGGATGGAGATAGCATTACCCGTGTGTGTATGAATCATATATAAGAAATATAAAAGCTGGGCTTTTATGGTATGATGCTACTTGCTCTCATTGTGGGTACATGCTATCTCTTAGTTCTCCTAATATTTGAAGGTTGAATCTCTGCTCTGATGAAGGCCCACTTACCAGATCCAATCCACAATAATAGTCTATTCAGCCTTTGGCAACTGAGAAAGTATCTATATCTACATGACGATTAATACACCATCATGGACCCTCATTTAGAGATTATTCTGTTCCTACTCCCAAAAGGTGGATATGCATATTAATATAACAAATTAATTTTAAATATATAGCTATATGTTGAATATTCTTTTCCTGTGTTGAAATTGTATAAGAAATAATTAATTTGAATAGATCATTTTCACTTATTAAAAATAAATTGTAAGATGATTCACTGTGTATAATAGTAGTATACAATGTAATAATTTGATAATCATAGTTTGAAAATGATTAATCAAATTAATTAACACATCTATAATCTCACTTAGAAAAATCAAGAAGTCATAGAGAAATCAAGAGAATTCGGGAAAAGCATCTACTTATGCTTCATTAACTACATTAAAGTATTTGACTGTGTGGATCATAATAAACTGTCGAAAATTCTTAAAGAGATGAGAATACCAGACCACCGTATCTGCCTCCTAAGAAACCTTTATGCTGGTCAAGAAGCAACAATTAGAACTGGACATGGGACAACAGACTGGTTCAAAACTGGGAAAGGAGTATATTGTCATCCTGCTTATTTAAATTACATGAGGACTAGATCCTGCAAAATGCCAGGCTGGATGAAGCACAAGCTGGAATCAAGATTGCCGGGAGAAATATCAGTAACCTCAGATATGCAGATGACACCACCCTAATGGTAGAAAGTGAAGAGGAACTAAAGAGCCTCTTAATGAAAGTGAAAGAAGAGAGTGAAAAAACTGGCTTTAAATTCGACATTCAGAAAACTAAGTTTATGGCATGTGGTCCCATCACTCCATGGCAAGTAGACTGGGAAACAATGGAAACAGTGATAAACTATTTTTGGGGGGCTCCAAAATGACTGAAGATGGTGACTGCAGCCATCAAATCAAAAGATGCTTGCTCCTTGGAATAAAACTTATGGCCAAGGTAGACACCATATTAAAAAGCAGAGACATGACTTTACTGACAAAGGTCCATCTAGTCAAAGCTATAGTTTTACAGTAGTCATGTATGGATGTGAAAGTTGGACCATAAAGAAAGGTGAGTGCTGAAGAACTGATGCTTTTGAACTGTGGTGTTGGAGAAAACTCTTGAGAGTCCCTTGGACTGCCAGAAGATAAAATCAGTCAATCCTAAAAGAAATCAGTCCTGAATATTCATTAGAAGGACTGACACTGAAGTTGAAGCTCCAATATTTTGGTCACCTGATGCAAACAACTGATTCATTGGAAAAGACCCTGATGCTGGGAAAGATTGAAGGCAGGAGGAGAAGGGGATGGAAAAGGAGGAGATGGTTGGATGGCATCACAGACTTGATTGGCATGAGTTTGAGCAAGCTTCAGGAGTTGGTGATGGACAGGGAAGCCTGGCATTCTCAGTCCATGGGATCACAAAGAACTGGGCATGACTGAGTGATTCAGCTGATCTGAATAACCTCAGATAGTTAACTTTTCTTGTGACTAAACCACCACCAGCACCATCATGCTATATATTAGCTCCTCATAACTCATTCATTTAAAAACTAAAAGTTTGACCAATATCACCACCCATTCTATTCTTACTCTTAAAACCTCAACCCCACTGACAACTTAGATAGTAATTTTTTCTTCTTCTATATTCTTACGCTAACCCATTATTTTCTATGACACTTCCAATTTTACCCTCTGACTTCAATTTGCTTATGTAAATATTTCATCTTTTTTAGACTCTTCTCTTTGTAAGGTAGAGGTCAGTTGATAATATGTATATGATTACAATAGTGAACACTCTCTGGTCATAGCAAACAACATCCTCCAACAACACAAGTATGACCCGGCACATGGACATCTGCAGATGGTCAATGATGAAATCAGATTGATTATGTCCTTTGCAGCTGAAAATGGAGAAGCTCTACAGAGTCAGCAAAAACAAGACCTAGACTGACTGTGGCTCTAATCATAAGCTCCTTATTGCAAAATTCAGGCTTATATTGAAAAAAGTAGGGAAAACCACTAGATCATTCAGGTATCACCTAAATCAAATTCCTTATGACTCTACAGTGGAGGTGACAATTAGATTCAAGGGGTTAGATCTGATAGACAGAGTGCCTGAAGAACTACAGACAGAGATTTGTAGCACTATACAGAAGGCGGTAACAAAAACCATCCCAAAGGAAAAGAAATGAAAGAAGGCAATGTGGTTGTATAAAGAAGTCTTACAAATAGATTAGAAAAGAAGAGATGTGAAAGGCAAAGTAAAAAGGGAGAGATATACAAAACTGAAAGCAGTGTCCCACGAATAGCAAGGAGAGATAAGAAAGACTTCTTATGTGAATAATGCTAAGAAATAGAGGGAAAAATAGAATGGGAAAGCTAGAGATCTCTTCAAGAAAATTGAAGAAACCAACGGAATATTTCATGCAAGGATGAGCACAATAAAGGAGTAACAAAATCAGAAGAGATTAAGAGGTAGCAAGGATACATAGAACTATACAAAAAAGGTCTTAATGAACTGTCAGGGGACATTCAACTTTATGGGATCCAATATGCTGCATTTTCTTCCTTTGTGTACCATTTTTCACGGACTCTCTGTTCCTTATCAGTTCCTGGAATACAGGAATGAGCAGAGCTGCACACAGTTCTCAGGACTGAGATCATGGGAAAGAGCATCTTCTTGGATTCCCTTCAGTGACTCCCTTCAGTGACTCTCTTCAGTGACCTTTTACTTAAAGGACTACCCATTTTGTTGCAACTGATGGAATTTCATTCTTAATGGCTGAGTAATCATTTTATCAAAGATATATAAGCATGCGTTTCTGCAAATAAAGTATGCTTGTTTTACTCGAGACTTGGGTTCCCTGTGTCCTTCGTTCCTTCCTCTTCTTTTTGTCGGCTCCAGTCCCCAGGTCCTGGTCTGTAAAGACCATAACAAGCGGTGCCCAAACAGGGACCTGAAGAACACCCTTGGCAAGTAGATGGAGTGATTGTGGACCTACGGAGGTCGGATTAAGTGCAGGGATATGGGACAAACAGCTGGAAAGCCCCACCACTTTTCTACTTTACTTCATCATTTATTTAAAGTTGAGAGACTTTCAGTTTCCATCAGCGAATAGAGGCTGATGGAAACCTTTCCAAACAGCGGTTGAACATAATCCCTGGTTCCCTGATGAAGGCAGTTTCGATTTAGAAGTTTGGAACCAGGTTAAAGAGAATGTTGAAAGAGATTCAAGATGGGGAGAAAATATTCCAATAGATTTCTGGCCTTAATGGGCTCTTATTAAAGCTGCGATTCTGCCATTTCAAGGTAATTCTAGCCCCCTTGATATTTGACAACAGGTGCAACACTTGTTACATGAATATAAATTAGATGATGAAGCTTTACAAAAGGCTCAATTGGAACAACATAAAATATTTCAGAAATTTCCCACCAGCCCTGTCCCCAGTGCTCCTCCTCCTCCTCTTGTAATGGGCATGAAACTGAAAGTCCCCTCAATTCAAGAAAAAGAACAAGATGACCCTGATGACGATTCTTCTGAGGCTCTTTTTGACACTGGCTGACAATAATTTTCTTGATGACAATGAAAAGCCTTTGGCATGCACTCGTATTTATGAGAAAATACTATCCACTCATTCTCCTCCACCACAAAGGCTTTCTGAGTTACTGACTTTGCAGTCTCAAATCTCTGAGGTTGATGGTTTCTCTGCTTTTCCTGTTTTGAGAAATACTAACTCCCAAGGGCAAACAATACCTCAATATGAAGCCATTGATTTTTCTCACATGCAACAAATGTAAAAAGCTGTAACTATGTATGGTCCTCATTTGCCTTTTACTAAGGAACTTTTAAATGCTATGGCATCTTCTATTGGAAATTTTGTTCCTTATGATTGGAGACTTTTGATAGTTCAGTTCAGTTCAATTCAGTCTCTCAGCTGTGTCTGATTCTTTGCAACCACATGAACCGCAGCACACCAGGCCTCCAGTCCATCACCAACTCCAGGAGTCTACCCAAAGTCATGTTCATCGAGTTGGTAATGCCATCTAACCATCTCATCCTCTGTCATCCCCTTCTCCTCCTGCCCTCAATCTTTCCCAGCATCATGGTCTTTTCAAATGAGTCAGCTCTTTGCATCAGGTGCCCAGCATATTGGAGTTTCAGCTTCAACATCAGTCCTTCCAATGAACACCCAGGACTGATCTCCTTTAGGATGGACTGGTTGGATCTCCTTGCAGTTCAAGGGACTCTCAAGAGTCTTCTCCAACACCACAGTTCAAAAGCATCAATTCTTCAGCGCTCAGCCTTCTTCACAGTCCAACTCTCACATTCATACATGACCACTGGAAAAACCATAGCTTTGACTAGATGGACCTTTGTTGGCAAAGTAATGTCTCTGCTTTTTAATATGCTGTCTAGGTTGGTCATAGACTTTTGATAAAGGCTCTTCTTAAACCAGGAAAATATCTTCAATGGACAATGTGGTTTCAGGATGTGGCCTGAGATCGTGCCAATTCTAATGCTCGAGCTGGCGCTCCCCAAAACCAAATTACTTTTGAAATTTTAACCAATACAGGACAACTTGATGCTATAGAAGCTCAAATGCAAAGCCCTCCTTGGTGGGAAACTACCTTGACTGTAATAATTGTAGTCATCTTATTCTTGCTGTTTGCTTTTTACATCTGTACCTATATAATGAACTTTGTATCTAAGTGGCTTGGGCATTTAAGTTACAAGTGATTGTTCATGCTCCTGCAGTTTCCACTGGCTCCTCTAGCTATTACTCAGGGCCCCTGGATCAGAGACCCTCAATATGAAGATAGGGAGAATATGTTGCCTCAACCACTTAGGGTCTGTGCCTCTTCCCAGCAGGAAGAAGTTACAGAACGATTTCTCCTTCCCTTTCCCTGGCAACCATATTCTCCTAAAAGCAAGAGGAAATGAAAGAGTTAAAGCTTAGGCAGGCAGTCCAAGGCCCTGTAAGGAGGAAACAAACATTCTCACTCATGCTTTTCTTAAGCCTTGTGCAACAATGTATTTTGCTGGAGAACTGACCTTTCTTTAGGTCCAGAACTAATGATTGATTACACAACACAATGTCTTACTCATGAAAATGCTTTCTTTAGGCTCTATGTTAATGATTATAACTGTAACAAATCTTGCCTGGGAACCTGTATGTCAAGATTTGTACCTCTGATTACACAGTAACAGTATATCTGGCCCAGAGACATTGTCTAGCACTTGTTCTCCCTGGCTAATCTTGTGCCAAAGTTATCTCAGGATGTATGTCTTGGGAAAGGGGCTAATGGAACTCTTACAACATTGGGATATTCTTTTTTTCTATTCTCAGCAGCTAGTTGAGAAGTATATAAGGTCCCATTTAAACTAGTGAGGCAGGTACTCTTTCTACCCCCTTCTGATGTCTATGTCAGAAGCTTTCTCTGTTCTGTCACTTTAAATAAAATTTTGCACACAAAGCTCTGAGTGACTGAGACCTGTCTTTGGTCCTGGAGTTAACTCTCCTTCAGAGACCACTAATCTGGCAGAATCATTCACTGTAAGCTATCATCTTGGGGGCTCATTGAGCAATTGAAAGAAGTTGCCGTTAAAGCTTGGGATCAAATTACTTCTCAAGGAGAGCCTAAAGACAGCTATACAAAGATATTCCAAGGGCTTAATGAAGCCTATGCTGATTTTTTAGCTATATTGAACATTGCTGTTTCCCATAGTGCTATCAGAGAAGAGGCCAAAATGCAGCTAGGAAAACTGCTTGCTTATGAAAATACAAATCAGGAATGTCAAAGAGCTATCACTCCAATTCGTGAGACTGGGACTGTTATTGATTATTTAAAGTCTTAGCACAATTTAGAATCAGAAACTCAGAAACTGCAAATGTCAGCTGAAACAATGGCTGCTTCTTTTAAGAAGGGAAATTAAGTATGTTTTACATGTAGGACAAGACCTATTTAAAAAGAGATTGCCCTAAAACACACACACCAAAAAATTAAAACTGTTAAAAATCCTCCAGGAATCGGCCCTCTTTGCCATAAAGAGATACATTAGGCCAGAGAATGTAGATCTAAATATGATGTTGAAGGGAAGCCTATTTCCAGAAACTCCAAGCTGGGGACTCCCCGGGTCCCCATCAACAAAAACCAGAGACAAACTCCATCTTTTCCCTCAAACCCTCAACATCTGGCAATGCTGCCATTAATACACCACTCCTAAATGAATTTCTTCTTTTTCCTCAAGCAGTCTCCTCTAGAATACCTACCGGACTTTTTGGACTCCTATCCCCATAAACCTTTGGCCTTTTACTTGGCCGATCTAGTTTGACTTATAAAGGAATTACTATTCACCCTAAAATAATTGATTCAGATTATAAGGGAAAAATTCAAATTATGATGTCATCTCAGATACTATGACAATTCAAAAACGGGGACAAAATTGCCCAACTACTTCTTTTACCTTACATTTCTATTAACTCCTCTAATGACATATGAACAGGTGGTTTTGGCAGTACAGATCAAAAATAATCCTTATGGAAATCAATAGTATCTGAATATGCACAACCAAATATAAATATCAAAATTAATGGCAAAAGATTTTCTGGTCTTCTCGATACTGGATCCGATATTACTATTATTTCCAAACATTTATGGCCCAAATCTTGGCCTATACAGAAAATTTCTTGCCAAATTACAGGAGTTTCTCAAACCAAAGTACAAGAGGTTTATCAAAGTGTCCAAATATATCCATGTGAGGGACCAGAAGGCCAGTCTGCAACATTACAACCTTTTGTGATAGATACACCCCTTAATTTAGTAAAAAGAGATTTACTTATGCAATGACAAACTCAAATATATATTCCACGTTTTTCCTAGGGGCCACTGCTCACTTAACAAACAATACAATTATTAAAATAACTTGAAAAAATGAAGAGCCTATTTGGACAGAGCAGTGGCCCCTTACAAAACAGAAATTAGAGGCTACTAAAAAAATTTACCAATGCACAGTTGAAATTAAAACATTGAGAAATTGTATTCCCCTTGGAATTCTCCCATTTTTGTAATAAAAAAGAAATCTTCCAACTGGCATCTCTTAACAGACCTTAGAAAAGTTAGTGCATCTATGAAACCTATGGGGGCATTGCAACCAGGAATTCCATCACCTACCACTATTCCTCAAAACTGGCATATTATTATTATTATAGATTTACAGGATTCCTTTTTTTTTTCTTTTCTTTTTTTCTTTTTTTTTTTTTTTTACTATTCCTTTACACCCTCTAGACCAAGAGAGATTTTCTTTTTCTCTTCCTTATTCTAATCATATTGGGCCTCATAAATGATATCAATGGACTGTATTGCCTCAAGGAATGATGAATTCTCCCACCATATGTCAATATTATGTAGCCAAAGCCCTTGAACCTGTGAGAAAACAATTTCCTAACTCTCTTGTTATTCATTATATGGATGATATATTGTTTTCAGCTCCATCCGTTATAGAAACTCAACAAATGTTTGACATAGCTCAACAGTACTTAAAGGACTCTGGATTAATTATTGCCCCTGAAAAGCTTCAAACCTCTATAGCTTATCATTACTTAGAATCTGTTGTTAATAAACAACGTATTACTACCTAACTAACACAGATTCGTATTGATAAATTATCAACCTTGAATGATTTTCAAAAACTTTTAGGTGATATAAACTGGATTAGACCCTCTTTAGGCATTGCAAATTATCAACTGACTAATCTATCTAATACTTTGAAAGGAGATCCTGATTTAAATAGCCCTTGTCCACTTTCACAAGAGGCATGAGAAGAACTCTGTTTAATACAAAATAAATTGCGAAATTTCATTTCATTATCCTTCTAACAAACTCTGGAATTTCTTCAAAAATACTGAATTTATTATCTCTCACATTGTCATATCACAACCTATACCTCAAGCTGATGTTCTTTATATAGATGGAACTAAAAACGCCAAAGCCTCATTCTGATCTCTCAAAGAATATAAAGTCTTTTATACTAAATTTCATTCTGTTCAACAAAACAAATTATATGCTCGTATTCAAGTTATTCACCTATATCCTTACCCTATTAATATAGTCTCTGACTTTTTATATTAAGAAATATAGAAACCTTTATTATAAATTCCAATTAACCTATTATTCAACAACTTTTTCTTGAACTACAGTCTTTTCTTAGGGACTGCACTTTCCCCATTTATATTACCCATCAGTTCAGTTCAGTCGCTCAGTCGTGTCCAACTCTTTGCAACCCCATGAATCGCAGCACGCCAGGCCTCCCTGTACATCACCAATTCCCGGAGTTCACTCAGAGTTGCGTCCATCTAGTCAGTGATGCCATCCAGCCATCTCATCCTCTGTCGTCCCCTTCTCCTCCTGCCCTCAATCCCTCCCGGCATCAAAGTCTTTTCCAATGAGTCAACTCTTCGCATGAGGTGGCCAAAGTACTGGAGTTCCAGCTTTAGCATCATTCCTTCCAAAGAAAGCCCAGGCTTGATCTCCTTCAGAATGGACTAGTTGGATCTCCTTGCAGTCCAAAGGACACTCAAGAGTCTTCTCCAACACCACAGTTCACAAGCATCAATTCTTCGGCACTCAGCCTTCTTCACAGTCCAACTCTCACATCCATACATGACTACTGGAAAAACCATAGCCTTGACTAGACAGACCTTAGTCGGCAAAGTAATGTCTCTGCTTTTGAATATGCTATCTAGGTTGGTCATAATTTTTCTTCCAAGGAGTAAGTGTCTTTTAATTTCATGGCTGCAGTCACCATCTGCAGTGATTTTGGAGCCCCCCAAAATAAAGTCTGACACTGTTTCCACTGTTTCCCCATCTATTTCCCATGAAGTGATGGGACCAGATGCCATGATCTTCATTTTCTGAATGTTGAGCTTTATGCCAACTTTTTCACTCTCCTCTTTCACTTTCTTCAAGAGGCTTTTAGTTCCTCTTCACTTTCTTGTGTAAGGGTGGTGTCATCTGCATAGCTGAGGTTATTGAGATTTCTCCCAGCAATCTTGAGTCCAGCTTGTGCTTCTTCCAGTCCAGCGTTTCTCATGATGTACTCTGCATATAAGTTAAATAAGCAGGGTGACAATATACAGCCTTGACATACTCCTCTTCCTATTTGGAACCAGTCTGTTGTTCCATGTCCAGTTCTAACTGTTGCTTCCTGACCTGCATACAGATTTCTCAAGAGGCAGGTTAGGTGGTCTGGTATTCCCATCTCTTAATTTGAGCACATTTCTGCCTTCCTGGCCCTATGACTCATGGTAATGAACAAGCTGATAAACTTGTTTCTTTTGCTACTCCTGAGGAACAACATGTTCTATAGCACAATAATGCTGGCTTCTTACACCAAATTTGGAAAATTCCATACTGTCATGTAAAGATATCATTAATAATTGCTCTATGTGTAGACCCCTACATTTTCAACACATTGCACAGAGTGTTAATCCTCAGGCATTACAACCCAATGAATGTGGCAAATGGATGTAACTCATTGCCCTGAACTTTCTCCATCTTCTTTTCTACATGTTTGTATTGACACAAATTCTTCTTTTACGTGGACCACACCTCTTCAAGGTGAGGCTACATGACACATTATAACTCACTTATTAGCTTGTTTTGCACTAATGGAAACTCTCAACTCTATAAAAACAGACAATGACCCTGCTTATACTTCTAGGCAATTCAAACAATTTTTACAGTCTTTTTCTATTAAACATATTACAGATATTCCTTACAATCCACAAGCATAGGACAAAGTTGAACGAGCATGTCACACACTGAATCTACAAATTAAAAAAATTTAAGAAGGGGGAATACACAGGAACATTTCTATCTTCCTTATCCAGAGCAGATTTTACTAGATTGCAACAGTAAATATTCTTTAATTCTATAACTATTGTTCAGTTCAGTTCAGTCACTCAGTCGTGTCTGACTCTTTGCAACCCCAGGAATCACAGCAGGCCAGGCCTCCCTGTCCATCACCAACTCCCAGAGTTTGCTCAGACTCACGTCCATCGAGTCTGTGATGCCATCCAGCCATCTCATCCTCTGTCGTCCCCTTCTCCTCCTGCCCCCAATCCCTCCCAGCATCAGAGTCTTTTCCAATGAGTCAACTCTTCACATGAGGTGGCCAAAGTACTGGAGTTTCAGCTTCAGCATCATTCCCTCCAAAGAAACCCCAGGGCTGATCTCCTTCAGAATGGACTGATTGGATCTCCTTGCAGCCCAGCGGACTCTCAAGAGTCTTCTCCAACACCACAGTTCAAAAGCATCAATTCATCGGCTCTCAGCTTTCTTCACAGTCCAACTCTCACATCCATACATGACTACTGGAAAAACCATAGCCTTGACTAGATGGACCTTTGTTGGCAAAGTAATGTCTCTGCTTTTGAATATGCTATCTAGGTTGGTCATAATTTTTCTTCCAAGGAGTAAGCATCTTTTAATTTCATGGCTGCAGTCACCATCTGCAGTGATTTTGGAGCCCCACAAAATAAAATACAGGAAATAAAAACAGCCATCCAATGGGTTGGAGAACAATTAACAGATTTACAAAAACAAGTTATACTAAAATGTGACTGGAATTCTACTCAGTTTTGTATTACTCCTGTTTGGTTCAACTATAGTGCCTACAATTGGGAACAAATCAAATTTCATTTGCAAGACATACGTGATAAGACTTCCTTAAATGTACAATTATTACAAAAGAAAATCTTTGAAACCTTCTCTAAGAGTCTGCCTTCTTTCAACAATTTAGAAACTTTAGCTGAACAGCTAGCTGATCAATTATCTGGCCTAGACCCTCGAGGATGGTTTCAAAGCATTACACATAGTATTGGATTTGGAGCTATAACACTGATAATTATCCTGGTGGTTATATTTGTAGTATACCGCTGCCTTTCAACTAAAATTGTTCAAACTAAACAAACTCAATTGGTCAGGACCTTTTTCACAAAAGTACCCCCCAATTACGAAACAATAAAAAAGGGGGAATTGTCAGGGGCGTTCACCTTTAAGGGATCCAATATGTTGCATTTTCTTCCTTTGCGTACCATTTCTCAAGAACTCTCTGTTCTGTATCAGTTCCTGGCATACAGGAATGAGCAGAGCTGCCTGCAGTTCTCAGAACTGAGATCACGGGAAAGAACACCTGCTTGGATTCCCTTCAGTGACTCTCTTCAGTGACCTTTTACTTAAAGGATTATCCATTTTGTTGCAACTGATGGAATTTCATTCTTAATGGCTGAGTAATCATTTTATTGAAGGTATATTTCTGCAAATAAAGTACTCTTATTTCACTTGAGACTTGGGTGTCCCATATCCTTCTTTTCTTCAACTTCTTTTCATCGATTCCAGTCCCCAGGTCCCATTTTGTAAAGACCATAACAATGACCCAGATAATAATGATGGTGTGGTCACTCATCTAGAGCCAAATATCTTGGAATGTGAAGTCAAGTGGATCTTAGGAAGCATTACTACACACAAGGGGACATTTTATGCAAAGATGGGCTCAATACGGACACAAATGGTAGGGACCTAACAGAAGCAGAAGATATTAAGAAGAAGTGGCAAGAATACATACAAGAACTGTACAAAAAAGATCTTCATGACCAAGATAATCACGATGGTGGGATTTTGTACAGAAGAACTGTACAAAAAAGATCTTCATGACCCAGATAATCACCTACAGCCAGACATCCTGGAATATGAATTCAAGTGGGCCTTAGGAAGCCTCACTATGAACAAAGCTGATGGAAGTGATGGAATTCCAGTTGAGCTATTTCAAATCCTGAAAGATGATGTTGTGAAAGTGCTGCACTCAATATGCCAGCAAATTTGGAAAACTCAGCAGTGGCCACAGGACTGGAAAAGGTCAGTTCTCATTCCAATCCCAAAGAAAGGCAGTGCCAAAGAATGCTCAAACTACCACACAATTGCACTCATCTTACACACTAGCAAAGTAATATTCAAAATTCTCCAAGCCAGGCTTCAGCAATACGTGAACCATGAACTTCCAGATGTTCAAGCTGATTTTAGAAAAGGCAGAGGAACCAGAGATCAAATTGCCAACATCTTCTGGATCATCAAAAAGGCAAGAGAGTTCCAGAAAAACATCTATTTCAGCTTTATTGACTATGCCAAAGCCTTTGACTGTGTGGATCACAATAAACTGTGGAAAATTCTGAAAGAGATGGGAATACAGACCACCTGACCTGCCTCTTGAGAAACTTGTATGCAGGTCAGGAAGCAACAGTTAGAACTGGACATGGAACAAGAAACTGGTTCCAAGTAGGAAAACAAGTACATCAAGGCTGTATATTGTCACCCTTCTTATTTAACTTATATACAGAGCAGATCTTGAGAAACGCTGGACTGGAGGAAGCACAAGCTGGAATCAATGTTGCCAGGAGAAATATCAATAACCTCAGATATGCAGATGACACCACCCTTATGGCAGAAAGTGAAGAACTAAAGAGCCTCTTGATGAAAGTGAAAGAGGAGAGTGAAAAAGTTGGCTTTAAGCTCAACATTCAGAAAACTGAGATCATGGCATCTAGTCACATCATTTCATGGCAAATAGATGGGGAAACAGTGGGAATAGTGGCTGACTTTATTTTTCTGGGCTCCAAAATCACTGCAGATGGTGATTGCAGCCATGAAATTAAAATTAATTAAAATTTTAAAAATTTTAAATTAAAATTTAAATACTCCTTGGAAGGAAAGTTATTACCAGCCTAGACAGCATATTATAAAGCAGAGACATTACTTTGCCAACAAAGGTCCGTCTAGTCAAGGCTATGGTTTTTCCTGTGGTCATGTATGGACGTGAGAGTTGGACTGTGAAGAAGGCTGAGCGCTGAAGAATTGATGCTTTTGAACTGTGGTGTTGGAGAAGACTCTTGAGAGTCCCTTTCACTGCAAGGAGATCCAACCAGTCCATCTTAACGGAGATCAGTCCTGGGTGCATCGGAAAGACTGATGTTGAAGCTGAAACTCCAATCTTTTGGCCACCTGATGAGAAGAACGGACTCATTGGAAAAGACCCTGATGTTGGAAAAGATTGACGGCAGGAAGAGAAGGGGACGACAGAGGATGAGATGGTTGGATTGCATCACCGACTCAATGGACATGGGTTTGGGTGGATTCTGAGTTGGTAATGGACAGGGAGGCCTGGTGTGCTGCGATTCATGGAGTCACAAAGAGTCGGACACTTCTGAGCAACTGAACTGAACTGAACTACAAACAAAGTTAGTGGAGGTGATGGAATTCCAGCTGAGCTATTTCATATACTAAAAGATGATGCCATTAAAGTGCTGCACCCATTACATCAAGAATTTTGGCAATTTAGCAGTGGCCACAAGACTAGAAAAAGTGTTTTCATTCCCAACAAAGAAGGGCAGTGCCAAAGAATATTGAGACTACTGTACAATGGTGCTCATTTCACATTAGTAAGGTAATGATCAATATCCTTCAAGCTAGACTTAAACAGTCCATGAACCGAGAACTTCTAGATGTACAAGCTAGATTTGGAAATGTCAGAGGAACCAGAGGTCAATTGACAACATCCATTGGATCATAGAAAAAGCAAGGAAATTCCACAAAAACATCCACTTCAGCTTCATTGACTAGGTTAAAGCCTTTGTGTGGATTACAACAAACTGGAAAATTCTTGAAGAGATGGGAATACCAGACCACCTTTTTTGTCTCCTGAGATTCCTTTATGCAGGTCAAGAAGCAACAGTTAGAACTGATCATGGAACACCGGACTGATTCAAAATTGGAAAAGGAGTACATCAAGGCTATATATTGTCACTCTGCTTATTTCACTTATATGCAGAGTACATCACACGAACTGCTGGGCTTGCTGAATCCCAAGCTGGAATCAAGATTTCCAGGAGAAATAAATGTCAAGAACCTTAGATATGCAGATGATACCACTTTAATGGCAGAAAGTGAAGTAGAACTAAAAAGCCTCCTGATGAGGGTAAAAGATGAGACTGGAAAAGCTGGCTTAAAAATTCAACATTCAAAAAATGAATATCATGCTGTACGGTCCCATTGTGTGTGTGCATGCATGCATGCTAAGTTGCTTCAGTCGAGTCCACCTCTGTACGACCCTATGGACCACAGTCTGCCATGCTCTAATACCCATGGAACTCTCCAGGCAAAAATACTGGAGTGGGTTGCTGTGCCCTACTCCAGGGGATTTTCCAGACCCAGGATTCAAACCTGGCATCTGGTTCCATCAATTCATGGCAAATAGATGGGGGAAAAGTGGAAACAGTGTCAGATCTTATCTTCTTGATCTCCAAAATCACTGCAGTCTGAGACTATAGCCATGAAATTAAAGGACATTTGCTTCTTGGAAAGAAAACTATGACAATGTAGATAGTATATTAAAAAGCAGAGACATCACTTTACTGACATAGGTTACACATAGTCAAAGCTATGTTTTTTCCAGTAGCTATGTATGTATGTGAGAGTTGGAACATAAGATTACGTGCCAAAGAATTGATACTTTTGAATTGTGATGCTAGAGAAGACTCCGGAGAGTCCCATGGACAGCAAGGAGATCCAACCAGTCAATCCTAAAGGAAATCGACCCTCAGTATTCATTGGAAGGACTGATGCTGATGCTCAAATAGTTTTCACTGAAAAATACCCTGATACTGGGAAAGATTGAGAACTGGAGTGAAAGGGGACAACAGAGGATGCGATGGTTGGATGGCATCATTGACTCAATGTACATGAGTCTGAGCAATGTCCAGAAGATAGTGAAAAACAGGAAAGCCTGGCATGCTGCAGTCTTCAGTTCAGTTCAGTTCAGTTCAGTCACTCAGTCATGTCCGACTCTTTGCGACCGCAGGAATTGCAGCACGCCAGGCCTCCCTGTCCATCACCATCTCCTGGAGTTCACTCAGACTCACATCCATCGAGTCGGTCATGCCATCCAGCCATCTCACCCTCTATCGTCCCCTTTTCCTCCTGTCCCCAATCCCTCCCAGCATCAGACTCTTTTCCAATGAGTCAACTCTTCTCATGAGGTGGCCAAAGTACTGGAGTTTCAGCTTTAGCATCATTCCTTCCAAAGAACACCCAGGGCTGATTTCCTTTAGGATGGACTGGTTGGATCTCCTTGCAGTCCAAGGGACTCTCAAGAGTCTTCTCCAACACCACAGTTCAAAAGTTGGGTAGCAAAGAGTTGAACATGACTTAGTGACTGAAAAACAATATAATAAATATATATTTAAGATAGACCTCCCAGAACAGACTTTTAAGAATCATTTTTACAGGTGCATATATTTTAATATAAAATTTTCAGAAGCCAGCCTTCTTAATAGAAAGAACAAATATCCCATGAGAATATTTTAGGTAAAATAAGGGAGATTAATACTTAAAAAAAAAAAAAGAGACCAGCCTCATATTCAACACATATCACAGGCTATGATGTGATAGGCTACCATTTCTCAGTTTTAGGAACGGTGTTCTGCTCCTAATCATTATTCTGTGGTCTGCTATATCCTCATAGGTTTACCTTCTCACTCAGCACTAAACAAGATTTCCCTGATGGCTCAAGCGATAAACATTTGCCTGCACTGCCAGAGGCCTGGGTTCAATCTCTGGGTCAGGAATATCTTCTGGAGAAGGAAATCCACTCCAGTACTCTTGCCTGGAAAATCCCATGGATAGAGGAACCTGGTAGACTACAGTCCATGGAGTCGCAAAGAGTCAGACTCGACTGAGCAACTTCACTTGCACTTTCAGCACTAAACATCCTCTTATTCATAATACTGAAGCATCTCTGAAGAGTAATGTTTCCAGAACTTGGAACTTAGTGTTTTGACTGTCACTTTCTGAAGTTCCTAAGCAATCTATAATTTGGAAAAACCACAGGAAACAGTGTTCTTAACAAGTTTTGTCTCATAGACCCTCTGATTTGTCTGATGAAAGTTATTGATCCTGCCTGCTGAAAAATGCAAAAGAAATATTAGGGTGAGGAGGTTCACCAAGGGGCTAATCTTTGGTTACAAATGATCAAAGTTCACAAATCTTTGGTCAAAGTTATTGTATAAGTTGACTGAGCCTTGAATCAGAACTGACTCAGAACCTGATAAATTTTCATCTCCAGAATACTATATTGCCAGACCCAAGAAAAGAAAAAAAAAAAATCCAATGTCTTTACATTTTTCTGGCTTATATTTTTTTCTGGGCAGAGTTGAAAATAAGATGGATCCAAATATCATTATATTTGGGTAACCATTGCTGTTACACTAACAAAATATAAAGATTACAGGAAATTTTCAAAGGATCCATTTTAAAATGAAATTTTTAGTGAAACCTAAATTCAGTTGGAATGAACAAGGTATCTTTCCAGTTTTACTAAAGACGAAACTGAAACTAAGGGAGGAAAAGTAACCTGCTTTCAGTACACATGTAAAGTGTGGGAACAGAGACAGGAAAGGAAAAAAAGAAATGGATTTTCAGTTCACATTCTTCTCTTAAATCGTAAGGTTAGTAATTTTTTGTTCTGAACTATGGCAGGTTTTTTCATTTGTCAAAGTTGTGAAATTTAGACAATTATAATTTGATAGTGTTTGTAAAATCAAGAGCCTGTTGCTCATAAAAAATAAAAATCCCATATTTCCAGATAAATGGACTATAGCACAGCATAGAAAAAAATATCACAAAATGAAGTTTTTCTGACTGCAACAGTTAATGAAAAGTGAGATGATGAGTTATATTATGGGTGGAAATATTTAATAAGGATATGTAAACAGATTCCAATTTTATGCAAAGAAATTGCTTAGCAACAAGGATGACTCTACCTATCTGACCTGACTGTGAAACTGATGGAAAGTCTAAATGCCAAAGCTCTCTAATGCCCTCACATTCAAACCCTTCTTGAGAACAGAACTTAAAAAAAAAAAAAAGAATTGCAATCAATCTAGTATTTAAAATGCAAGAGGGAAAAAAAGTGGATTCTCAAGTTATATTTTAAATTCCCTTTCACCTACCTATCCTCTGATGGAATCTCAAAATACAAAGATAAGCATGTCACTTCTGTAGAATATATACTTAGTATAAGCTTAAGTGCAACATTTGATTTTATAAAATGACACTGTGTAAATGACATGTGTCTCTGTATGGAAAATGCTAAATCCTTATAAGAGTTGATTAAATTAAAAACCACATTTAGACACCTCTCTGGAATTTTGAAATAACAAATAGAAATGTTTCCATAACTAGATGCCTGCAGTTTTATGGCACTATTGGTTTGTCCTTCAAGTAAAAGATTATGTAAGCAAGGAAGACTATAATAAGTTCAGTTCAGTACAATTCAGTCGCTCAGTTGTGTCTGACTCTTTCTGACCCCATGAATTGCAGCACGCTGGGCCTCCCTGTCCATCACCAGCTCCCAGAGTTCACTCAAACTCATGTCCTTCGAATTAGTGATGCTGTCCAGTCATCTCATCCTCTGTGGTCCCTTTTCCCTCCTGCCTCCAATCCCTCCCAGCATCACTGTCTTTTCCAATGAGTCACCTCTTTGCATGAGGTGGCCAAAGTACTGGAGTTTCAGCTTTAGCATCAGTCCTTCCAATGTACACCCAGGACTGATCTTTAGGATGGACTGGTTGGATCTGCTTTGCAGTCCAAGAGACTCTCAAGAATCTTCTCCAACACCACAGTTCAAAAGCATCTATTCTTCGATGCTCAGCTTTCTTCACAGTCCAACTCTCACGTCCATACATGACCACTGGAAAAACCATAGCCTTGACTAGATGGACCTTCGTTGGCAAAGTAATATCTCTGCTTTTGAAAATCCTATGTAGATTGGTCATAACTTTCCTTCCAAGGAGTAAGTGTCTTAATTTCATGGCTGCAATCACCGTCTGCAGTGATTTTGGAGCCACGCCCCCATCCCCGCAAATAAAGTCTGACACTGTTTCCATGGTTTCCCTATCCATTTCCCATGAAGTGATGGGACCAGATGCCATGATCTTCATTTTTTGAATGCTGAGCTTTAAGCCAACCTTTTCACTCTCCTCTTTCACTTTCATCAAGAGGCTTTTAGCTCCTCTTCACTTTCTTCCATAAGGGTGGTGTCATCTGCATATCTGAGGTTATTGATATTTCTCCTGGCAATCTTGATTCCAGGTTGTGCTTCTTCCAGTCCAGCCTTTCTCATGATGTACTCTGCATTTAAGTTAAATAAGCAGTGTGACAATATATAGCCTTGACATACTCTTTTTCCTATTTGGAACTAGTCTGTTGTTCCATGTCCAGTTCTAACTGTTGCTTCCTGACCTGCAAACAGATTTCTCAAAAGGCAGGTCAGGGAGTCTGCTATTCCCATCTCTTTCAGAATCTTCCACAGTTTATTGTGATCTACACAGTCAAAAGCTTTGGCATAGTCAATAAAGCAGAAATAGATGTTTTTCTGGAACTCTCTTGCTATTTCAATGTTCCAGCAGATGTTGGCAATTTAATCTCTGGTTCCTTTGCCTTTCTTAAAACCAGCTTGAACATCTGGAAGTTCACAGTTCACATATTGCTGAAGCCTGGCTTGGAGAATTTTGAGCATTACTTTATACTAGTGTGAGATGAGTGCAATTGTGTGGTAGTTTGAGCATTCTTTGGCATTGCTTTTCTTTGGGATTGGAATGAAAACTGACCTTTTCCAGTCCTATGGCCACTGCTGAGTTTTCCAAATTTGCTGACATATTGAGTGCAGCAAATAGCTCAACTGGAATTCCATCACCTCCACTAGCTTTGTTCATAGTGATGTTTTCTAAGGCCCACTTGACTTCACATTCCAGGATATCTGGCTCTAGGTGAGTGATCACACCATTGCGATTATCTGGATCATGGAATAATAAGTTAGATGGTTGTATTTTATAGACTGAGTGCAAGGTGTGACATGATTTCATGTAATCCTTCTATAACTTTGAGAGATACTGTGGCTTCCATTCAACAGGTGGAACAATCAAGGTTCAGAGAATGTTAGAGACTTATTGAAGTATTGCAAAAAATGGAGAAAACAGGGACATATGCATATAAATTGTTTAGTATAGTGCCTGCTACAAGTGGTGGTGGTTTAGCCATTAAGTTGTGTCTGACTCTTGGGACCCCATGGACAGTAGCCTGCCAGTCTCCTCTGTCCTTGGGATTCTCCAGGCAAGAAGACTGGAGTGAGTTGCCATTTCCTTCTCCAGGGGAGCTTCCCAACCCAGGAATCGAGTCTGAATCTCCTGCATTGCAGGCAGATTGTTTACCCACTCAGCTACGAGGGAAGCCCCAAACAACTAGCTATCATATTTCTTTATACTTGTGAAAGGAGAGTCCATGGAATGCTCCAGGCCAGAGTACTGGAGAGGGTAGCTATTCCCTTCTCCAGGGGATCTTTCCAACCCAGGGTCTCAAACCCAGGATTCTTCACCAGCTGAGCCACAAGGGAAGCTCTTGCTACAAGTAGATGGATGACAAATATCAGATGGCAGATGGAATAGAAAGAACACTGAGAGAAACAAAAAGAAAAGAAGAAACAAAGCCTGTGTTAAATCTTTATTTTCTGATGGTACAGTTACTTCCAATAAGAAATGAGAAGATTCTCATTTCCAATTTCTGACAGAAAACTTATTATTACTGGAAGTTAACACATTTTTCAAATATTAGAACTTTGGGAAGTAAATAAGAGGTAGAAATGCAATAAGGAATATCCAAATTCTTGAGGTACACATGTTTATTCAGTTCAATAAAAAATAATTTAGTAAGTATTGATAAAATATATGATATTTATTCTTGCCTTTAGTGTGTCTACTATTAAGTATATATATATATATATATATATATATATATATATATGTATGTATATGTGTATATACAAATATGAAATTCTTTGGTCAGAAGATAATCATGTACCAAAATGTCTGGAACAGATAAAAAGTTCCATAAGTAGGACTGGGCTAAAAGAGATTAGAAAAGCCTGGAATAAGCTGAAAAATGTCACAGAAGCACTCCAAAATATAGATTTTCCTAGGTAGATAGGTAACTAACAGAAATGTACAAAGAGAAACACGCAGAAATGAGTAAGATTCATGCCTAAAGACAGAAGTAGAAAATTTAGGCTGGAAATAATAAAAAGTAAATCTGTATTGGAGGTGTGGCATTTAGGCATACATGTTTAGAATTTATATTTAGGAGAAGGGCCATTACAAATTCTATTGCTGGAACACATGCAACAAGCTATCTGGTTCACTGCATGCCACATGTTTTCGTTTCAAAGGAAAACTCTGCCAAGGGAGTCACACTTGATAATGACAGATTAGCTTTTGATGTCAGCTGAGTTGTATCAATGTTGCATTATTTTTTTCTGAGCTTAATTTTCTTTTCAATTTTTCTTAATTTTCTGAGTTTAATTTTCATAGTTTTGAAAGAAGTGTTGCTGTGAGGAAGCCAATTCTAACTCCATGTTAGAAACTGTTTCTTTGACTTGCTTTTATTATTGTAATCATTCTCAATGGCTTGCTGGAGGACCCTGCATCTCTGCTTGACTGCAAAAGGCACAAAACTGTCTTTGTTCAGCTCAGAGAGAGAGTTTGTCCCTGCCCACCTGTGAATAAAAGAGATGAACACACTCCTTCTAAAGGCTGGACATTCCCTTGGAAATATTTTACAATACTGACGACCCTTTCACTTTACTTCCCCACTGCATATCCCTCTCTGTTCAGCCTTTTGACTTTAGTTCTGCATTGCTTCTTTCTCTCTGATCTATAAAAGCACCTGGCATCTAGGCCCCAATAAGACAGTTATTTTGAGGCACTAGCCCGCCATTTTCTTGGCCTGCCAGATCCCCGATTAAAGTCTCTTCCTTGCCTAGACACCTCATCTCTTGGATTCCTTGGCCTATCATGCAGCAAACAGAGAGAGCTTGGACTTGGTAACAGTTTGGTAACAGGAGCCTTGCTACCCGTGTCTAGTCGGCCCCAATCAGGGAAGACCATAGCAGTTGCCAGGACCATTTGTTGTCCTGAGGTTCATTCCTTCACGATTCCCTGAAGCGGCACCTGCTGCCCCCAGTGGTTGGCCATTGAGACAAGGAACCAACCAACTTCTACAGCTGATGGACTCAATTTTGTTTGTCAGGTAAGTCTACCCAATTCAATAGCTGGTTCAGCCAGTTCACTTGTTTTATGTGTCCCTTTGTGTTAAGAGCTGATGGGTTTAATTTTGGAGGGTAAGTCGTTCTGGTGTGCACACCAGGAACATTTTTTCCCCTCAGTCTGGGCTTTTCCTCTACAAGATTAGTCAATTTGGTTGGGTATTCATTTGCAGAGGGGAGATGTTGTTGAACACTACCTTGTACTGATTCATGGGGAACTAGTCCTCACAGGGCAAGCCCACTCTAGGAATTAGCTCATTTGTAGGGTATTTATTTACCTGATTTGGGAACTGGTCCAGTAGGAACAGGTTAATTGAGAGCTAGTCCTTGTGGGGGTGGATAGCCTAGTTGGAATTAATTCGTTTTATAGGGTAACCCTATCTGGAAATCGCTTAGTCTGGATGCATCAATGCTAGAATCTGTTTGTACCATTTTTGTTGATATTTGTCTGTGTCTTTTGTGTTGGTCTTAGACAGTTTATAAAAGTGGGAAATATTTTATACATTCTGAAGGAAAGATCTTCGGGGTGCACATTAGACACGTTAGATCACATTGTGATGGCCCTGAATGGCCCACAATTAAACAATCTGGCACTCAAGGAGCACATTACAAAGCACTGATAATAAACATGACGGGGGGTGGGGGGGGGCTCCCTTGCACTTGCAGCATTCAATTCTAATTTCCCCTACAGGAGCCCCAGGTAATTTTTGTTATGCTCGGAGCCCATATCTCCGAACCGACTGAGAGAGCAAGTCCACCACAGTATTGCAAACGCAAGAAGGGAGTTTGTTTATTCCTAGCGCGCTAGGGCCCAAGTCTCATCCCACACAAGGGAATCTGACAAGAGCCGCGAACAAAGGAGTATGGCAGCTTATATACAGGCAGTTCTTTGTCTCAGTTACAGGAGTAGCTGGCGTTACATGATTGGCCAGGCAGGATGAGCGCATATCCTGTCTCTTTCTGGTAAACATGACTCAGGTCCTAGAGACCGTCGTTTGGTCCCTAACAATTTTGACAGTGGGGAACGAGTTGGCTGTCTGTCTAATAGATACTATTCTCCTTTGTAAATTAAATGCTCAAATAACCTTTTGCCCTGAACAGTTTGATGTCAAGATCCCATGGTGGCCTTTTTGACCTTGTACAATCTGATCTTTGGCTCCCATCTGGTGGGCTATGGCTGTATGGGGTATTCGCCCTGTGAAGGGAAACTCCCTTTGTAAGGCTCTTTGGAGGAAGGTCAACAGTCTAACAGGACTAGGAAGCCATGTTAATGTGACTTTCCAGCTGGTTAGGTTTTGGTTTATTTTGATCACTTTGGCGATGTGCAGACATGTGGTACTGCTTCTTCTAAGGCATTCTCTATGGTTTTTCTCCTCGTTTCTTTCTCTTCACACCCTCTGCAAACAGGCCAGTGGATATGGAAGCAACTGAGGAACTCTGGCCAGGATTACCCTCTGGCATGGTCCAAAGGTCCCAGTGCTCACTGGGCCCCAGTGAGCTGCCACCCAGATGGGTGAGGGTCTCTCCTTTTGACTCCTTCCTGAGGACCAGGCCAGTGGATCACAGGATGGATTCCTCAGTCTTCCCATCTTTCTTGTTATTTTTGCCTCTTTCCTGTGGAAGCCTGAGTGTCGCTCCTAGGCCTTCTGGAGAGGCCTCCTCCATTAGGCTAGAGGAGGAGATATGAAGCTTTCCAACATGATGGATAGATGTTTCAGTCCTTCTTGGGAAAGCCACTCAATTCTTTTGGGAAAGGAGGAAAAAATAAAACTGCCCTTGGTTTACAATTGTAGTCTTTTCAGGACCAGAAGGCTAGTGTCAAAAATCCTTTCACTACTCCCCAAACCTTCTCTGTTCATCTTATGAAGCTCATAAATGCTAAACAAAGGGGGAAAATAGTCATCCTAGGAAGAACTTACCTGTATCTTTGAGATGAAACTGCCCTCTCTGGTCTTCCTTGGAATCTTATTTCTGCTGTCTTTCTGAGATGCAAATTTTAGAGGGGGGTAAAGTAATTTAGAAGTTGGCTTGTCCAAGATAATGAGAAATTGTTTTTTTTTTTTTTTTGCAAATAGAGTATTTAGCCAAGTGAGCCTGACACATTTCATCTGTGAGAATCCCAATTTTAATCCAACCTCTTTTGTAAACAGATGGGTTTTACTTTGCTGCACCTGAGTCAGAACTGAAATCTTGAAGTAAGACCTGAGGCCTCACTGTTTGTGTGTGTATATATATATTTCTGTATCTACGTATAGATATATTTGAATAAAATTTTCCCAGTTGACTTGTAAAAACAGCTCTATTTCTTTGGCTTAAATAAAAATAAGCACTTAGAAAACAAACAATTCTCAATATAAGAAAAATTAAATTAAATGAGTTTCAGGTTCATGTGAGCTGGGAAATATTTAATATTAAATTACTACCTAGTATTAATGTTTAAGTTTTCTGATCTAATTATAGTAATATAGACATATCTTCAGTCATCAACATATTTAATATAATATTAAGTATAGTACTTCCATTGTGCCTAAATTTAACATAAATAAGGTATTACATCTGTTACAAATATGCCAGCAAGATATGTACTTCATTGTGGAAAAAACTTTAGGGAAACTAAGACGTCTTTTCAGTAGAAAAAGATGTGAAGAAAAAGAAACACTGAAAAGAGTCATGCAAGATCAGGATTTACTAAGACTTAGATTGTTTTTTTTCTCTCTGTTCAGAGAAAAAATTTCTTTTTAAAAGTGATTTATATTTGCTTTTGAGATCTCCTGTTACTTTGATTAAAGAATAAGTATTGTCTAAGTGTCTTTATCAATTTATCAAATGTTTAACCATGAATTTAAGTTTTTTGTTATTTGTAGGTTATTTTGTATTGTCATGATATCAAGAAAGGGCTTCACTATCAAGGAGATTTACAGGAAAGCTAAGAAAGCAGTTATAGCAGTTCCACATGAAAATGAACCTTAAGCCTCAGTATATGCCCTTTGTAACACATCAGCAAGCTAAATGATGCACCCACAAGTAGGTGGTGCCCCAATTCAATGTAAAGAAACTTCTCCAGATATTCTACAACTTGATAGTTAAAATTGTGCTGAAATAAGTTGTGCAGAAAGATTTGTGAAAAATGGACCACAAAAAGGATTTTGTACATGATCAGTCAGGAATGACTAAGACTAAAGCAAGCCTCAACTGGATTACCCTTGTTATAGTGATCATTGTTTAAATTTGTTCTTTGTTTTCAAACTGTGCTTTGTGTCTCCCTGCTGCACTCTGTCATTGTCTGCATTACTTGTATCCTGTTTAATTTATAAATAAGATTTCGGTCTCTTAAATAACTAATGTGTAATTAGGACTCCACCAAAACTTCTATGTCTAAATGTTTTGAGAAAATCACATTTGTAACATAAAAAATTGCAGTAGTATGATTCTGTCGGAGGAGTATGTAATTTCCTCAGTTCTGTCCCATCACAACAAAAATTTGAAGCAATAGACCAGCATTACAGCCCTCGGACAGACTGTGTCACAGCTCTCGGACAGATCAGTGTTACAGCTCCGTGTTACAGCTCAGATTTATTTAGAAAATAAAAGAAAATACATCCTTGAGGTGTGAGGGCATGCTGACCAAAAGACCCAAAGAAAAGAGAGAGAGAAACCCCCGGCCTTTGGTTCCTCTTTTTATGTCTTTTTTCCTCTCCCTGGGGTTGCCCTATGTAAATTGCGCTAGCTAGGAATGATGTTTGTTCTACCTGAGATCCTCACTCCCATCCTAGGATCTTCCTTTGTTCTATTTGCATAGGCTTTTCCATTCCTTGTCTTTTAGCCTCCACCATTCTGGACTCCTTTTCCTATTCTAACTACCTAACAATTCTAAGTATGAAAGAAGCAACAAGGGAAAATGTCTCCGGGGTTGTAGTTAGTATCCAGAGAATTTTAATTATTGATGGGACCTTGTCCAAAACTTAACACTTGGAGTGCCATATCACGAATGTTTGACTGAACTGGAATGAGCCTCCCAGCACTGCTGACAAAAGTTGATCATGAAATGTCTCCCAGATAATGCTATTCTTGACCTAAAGGGGAAGACTTCAGTAATGGAGTCAGCGATTGCAGCCCTTCAGCATGAGCCAGTGAACCCTGAGGAAGGGGAATATCTGCCACCTGGCAGTCATTGGACTGCAGCCACTCCAGCCACTCCCTATGGTGAACCCTGAGGGAACTCAGAATGCAGGATTACCTGCCCCAGATGGCTGAGGTACATACCAAGGGAATAATTTTAGTGAACCCTGACTCTTGCATCTTCCCATTTGTAGAAAAGCACTGAATTTCTTAACTTGAGATCTTGTCTCATGAATTTGAAGTTCAGTATTTCTAAATCTACAGGTGTAAAATAGACACTTTCCAAAAGAGGATCAAAAAGAAGACAAATCTCAATGCTTGAAACACTGGCAAAGATAGTGGACACTCCCAGAGAGATCCATCTGACTAAGCAGAAACGTCATCACTCCTTTTTCCCACAAGATTGTGGAATGGACTTTGGGAAATTGTTGTAGGGTGGAAGCCAATTCTGACTCCAGGTTTGAAACTGTTTCTTTGACTTGTTTTTACCATTATGCTGCTGCTAAGTCGCTTCAGTCGTGTCCGACTCTGTGCGACCCCACGGACAGCAGCCCACCAGGCTCCTCTGTCCACAGGATTCTCTAGGCAAGAGTACTGGAGTGAGTTACCATTTCCTTATCCATTTTGCTATTATAATCATACTCAATAGCTTGCCTGGAGAACTCTGCCCTCTGCTTGGCTGTGAACTAAAGTGCCTTTGCTCAGCTCAGAGATAGTTTGTCCCTGCCCTCCCACGAACTGAAGAGATGAACACACCCCTTCTGAAAGCTGGACATTCCCTTGGAGATGTTTTATAAGATTGAAGATGCTTTCACTTTACTTCCCCACTGCATCTCCCTCTCTAGTCTGTCTTTTGACTTTAGTTCTTTGCTTCTTTCTCTCTGATCTATAAAAGAACCTGGCATACATACCCCAATAACATGCTTTTTTTGAAGTGCTAGTCTGAACCCCAGGGACGGGGGAGCCTGGTGGGCTGCCATTTATGAGGTGACACAGAGTCAGACATGACGAAGCAACTTAGCAGCAGCAGCCGCAGCCTGCCATCTTCTCGGTCTGCTGGCTCCCTGATGAAAGTTTCTTCCTTGCTTCAACACCTCGTCTCTTGGATTCATTGGCCTGTCATGCAGTGAGCAGAGAAACCTTGGACATTGTCACAGAAGTTTTTTTTGACATTTTATTTCTAAATAACTTAGTTTTGTTTTGAAGAAAGATTTTAGACATTTGATAATTGTTACTAATTATGTATAACTGAACATGACATAGTTTAAATGATCTCACTTCTTACTCCAGCTCTGAACATTGTCCTTTTGATATGCTTGAGTCAGCACTCATAGCACTCTTACAGGCCAAGATATTAATTAAAGACAAAATTTAATAGACACTAGTTTGGCTAATAAAAACTAATCCCATTATAAGTTCTAACATTAATAGAACTTCACTAAAACAAAATGTTAAAATATTCTCAGAAATAGAAAATAAAGTTGAAAGTTTGTCATCAGTACCTAGTTTATTTTAATGACTTATCTTTCCTTACTTTATCTTACATTGAATTAAATTTTTTATATTGAATAATTTTTCATTTATGGATTCCCTATGCACTAGGTCCTTCCTATTATTTCTTTAAAAAAAAAATCCTCTCATGCAACTGTCTGAACAACTCTGAATGATAAGAATTTGTTCTCAATTTGAACAAATGAGAACCTTAAACAAATTTCCCTTGATCTCTCAGTCAATGAGAGGTTGAATCAGCTGCTTTTATTCTAAATTCATTACTCTTTCCACTGCGCTATGATGGTTTCATCACATGAGATTATTCTGCGATTTCAAATTTATTGAAAATTAACTTCAAGTAACCTCTTAATCTTTGAACTAGAAAAGCATCCCCACATTATTAATATGTGCTTTCTAGAGAAGTAGAAGAAAAAATAATCTTCCAAATAATCCTTCAGTATGTTTAGCAAAATTCTTATGCCCAAATTTCTGTGGGCCTGATCCATAACTAAATGGTAAATAAAAAGCTGATGACTATAAAAGATTTCAGTGCTCAGGAATTATTCATCATATTCTAATACTGACTATTTTGCTCTTATAAATGTGAATATATAACTAGAAAGGTAAAACATGCTTGTTAACCAAAAATCTCATTAGTACTAAGCAAGAATTTGAGTACTAAGTGAGGACATGGGTAATCCTTCTTATTCTTAAATAAATCATTAGATTATTTATTCTACTCAAAGTCAATTAGATGCACTTACTGAGGTTAAAGTAATCAGTTCTGAGAAGCAGTTCAGAATTAATTTGCTTTTCATATATCAACAAATGTATTTTCAAGTTATGCTTCTCTGAATAGTTGTTCATTGATGTGGGAAATTTTCTTTTCCTATAATTTGATTTGATAACAATTAAAAGGTTTTAATTATCTTTTCCCATTTGTGTTTGTACTTCAAAGAAAGCCTATATTTTACAGCAGAAAGCTGTAAAATTCAGTTGCCTCTCCACTGATCAACATTTCCATAATAGTCAAATAGACTTTTTCAGGAAATAAAGCATTGAAACAAGCAAAATTCTCATTTCTGAGCTTTCGTATAGAAAGGCACATGAAGCAGTAAAGAATTTAGATAGGCTCCATGAAGTAGTGGAGTAGTGGAAAAGTCATTTCTCTGTGCTGAAGACCTGCATCCTGACTCCAGCTCTGTACTCAGGGCCAGCTGTGTAACTTTAAGCAAGTCAGTTTATCTCTCCAGAGCTCCATATTCCCATTTAGTCAGTAAAGGGGCTGAATAGACTCTTCTTTCCTCTATGATTGGCTACAGCGAGCCTCATACCAACTGTGTACAGACTTTGGAAATGAAATGCAAATCTCAAAAGCTGAGTAAGTGGTTTTCACTTTTTTTAGCTTGATAAGCTTCAGGGAGGATTGTACATATGGATTTACTCTGAAGTTTCTTTTGAAATTCAAGGATTTCAAATGAGTTACATAACTCATGAGTTAAGATGTTATGATGTGTGTTAAGTCATTTCAGTTGTGTCCAATTCTTCGCCATCCTACAGACTATAGCCCCTCAGGCTCCTCTGTTCATGGGATTCTCCAGGCAAGAATACTGGAGTGGATTGTTATTTCCTCCTTCAGAGGATGTTCCTGAATCAGAGATTGAACCAGCCTCTCTTACATCTCCTGTATTGACAGGCAAGTTCTTTACAACTAGTGCCACCTGGGAAGCCACTGTTATGATATTCGCCTAAATTTTTTCTTAGTAACAAATGTAGGAGGGAGCTATAAAAAGCTAATTAGGAGAAATGTTTTAAAATTAGCTACAGTAATGGTTTTGTTTAGTCACAGGAAACCTAAATTACAGAGAAGCTTGATGCAACACTACACATTTGTTAGAACTGGACAGAGCAAATAACACAAGGCTGATTGCTTTCTCACCATACAATATAAACTACAGCTTCACAAGTTCAAACTGCTAGAGTCAAACCAAAAGAGGACCAGAATTTGGGTAGGAGACAGAAAATAAGTTTGCTATTTCCTCTGAGCCAGAAAATTGTCTATAAAAAAATCATATGCAAATAATCAAGATTTTCAAACTAAAATATGATGTAACCAAAGAAATCAACCCCTACCAATATCATAATTTTATTATTAAATATTTCCCAACTCTATGAAGCTTATTAAATCAACTGATGAATGATGAAAGACATTTGGATTAGAGAATCAATTCCTTACAAACAACTATGTTCAGTTTCAGCTGAAGTAACTAACAGATCAACCAGCTTACACTGCAAAGGAAAACAGCTTATCTGACATGGAATTAACACACTTTTAGCTGTCAAGTTTTAAGGCCAAAGTATACAATTATTAGTACTACTGTCTCATATTCAGTGGTATCCCAGTGCTTTCCAGAAGATTTTAAAATTTATTTTCTTAGGAGCTGCTCACAGAAAGTTGTGACTAGGCAGGCCTGGTATCATTATCCCTGTCTGCATATGGGAAGTCTAAACCCAACAAGGATTAAGAGACAGAGCCAAGTTCCTGCTACCAGTAAAAGGCAGAGATGGGACTCCAGCCCATTCCCTCTGAGTAAATTCCCCAGAGTGATTTGGTGAAAATATATCTTTTAATAACCACTCATATGGGAATCTTACTTTATGTCTCTGTATGGACTGAATGATTAATCATATCCAGGTTTAATCATCTTGCTTAATTTTAGAAAATGATTAAATAGTGACCAAAAATACAAAGTCCTATGGATGGCTCTCTCCACTTTGGGTAGCTTCATTTTCTCATCCATTCACAAAAGGTATTATTGTATATAGTATGTGATGCTGCACTGTTAAACACAGTGGTAACTTTTGTTGAGAGAAAGAATAGTAGAAATATATCTTTGCAACCCCCAGACTCCACTGGCCAAGGAATTCTCCAAGCAACAATACTGGAGTGGATAGCCTTTCCCTTCTCCAGGGGATCGTCCCATCCCAGGGATGGGACCCAGGTCTCTTGCACTGTGGGTGGATTCTTTACTGTCTGAGTCACCAAGTAAGCTCTTTGGTTCAGAGAAAGAATAATAAAAATATATCTTCCAACAGCTGAGCAAGAAGACACTATTAAATCACTTCCTTGGTAACTCACCTGTAAAAATTTAAACAAGAGGTACTTTTCCTGCTTTAGCCCTGAATTTTCTCTAAGCCTGATTTTCCATGGCCATACACTTGGTTGTTCTGCAGTGTCTGTAGCTGATTAATGATATGATCATTTTAAATGATTTAGTTTAGTTTCACGGGGTAAACTTCCCAGTCTACATAACAAAATTAAATTATTGACTAGCTTCACAGGTTTATGTACTGCCTGTTCGCTGAAGCAGGAGACAAAAAAATAAAGCCACTGAAGTTGCCCTGACTATGTCAGAGGCAGCTTATTTCTTAGAAAACTCCCAGGCAAGAAAGGAAGCAGCTTATTAGAGATGGGTAAAGGTGTGTTGCTAAATTAGAGTTTTCTAATCCTTCCCTCTTCTCCCACTTTGAATTTCAAGAACACTGACAAGCTCTGATTATAAAATGTCACTGGCACTTTGCTGCTAATCTATTCAATAATGTCTATTTGGGGCTCCCACTTTAGCATTTCAGGGCAGGGGCACCACTTTAAAAAATATTTTTACTTAAAATCTGCTTTGAAAGGCAAATTTAAAAAGCAGGCTAATTAATAGATCCAGTTGGTAGCAAACTAAGCTTTGGTTTGCTTCCCCAAATAGTGCAGATAGTGACTGCAGCCATGTAATTAAAAGACACTTGCTCCTTGGAAGAAAAGCTATGACAAAACTAGACAGCATTTTAAAAAGAAGAGACATTACTATGCTGACAAAGTTTCATCTGGTCAAAGCTATGGTTTTTCCAGTAGTCATGTATGGATGTGAGAGTTGGACCATGAAGAAAACTGAGCACTGAAGAATTGGTGCTTTTGAACTGTGGTGTTGGAGAAGACTCTTGAGAGTCTCTTGGACTGCAAGGAGATCCAACCAGTCAATCCTAAAGGAAATCAGTCCTGAATATTCACTGGAAAGACTGATGCTGAAGCTGAAACTCCAATTCTTGGCCACCTGGTTAGAAAAACTGACTCATTGGAAAAGACTCTGATGCTGGGAAAGATTGAAGGCAGGAGGAAAAGGGTACTTTAGAGGATGAGATGGCTGGGTGGCATCAGCAACTCAATGGACATGAGTTTGAGCAAGGCCCTGGGAGATGGTAAAGGACAGTAAAGCACAGAGTCAGACACTATTGAGCGGCTGAACAACAACAAATAATGAATGATGCCGAGCATCTTTTCATGTTTATTATCCATCTGTTTGTCATCTTTGTAGTAATTTCTGTTTGAGTCTTCTGCTCACTTTTTGAATGTGCTGTTTGTTTTTCTGTTATTGAGCTGCATGAGCTGCTTATATACTTAGGAGAATAATCCTTTGTCAGTTGTTTTATTTACTATTATTTTCTTTTCTCCCATTCTGAGGGTTCTTTTTAATCTTGTTCATTGTTTCCTTTACTGTGAAATTAAGTTTAATTAAGTCCCATTGGTTTATTTTTGTTTTCATTTCCATTACTCTAGGAGAAGGGTCAAAGAGAATCTTGTTGTGATGTATGTCAAAGAGTGTACTGCTTACGTTTTCTGCTAAGAGGTTTATAATTTCTGAACTTACATTTAGGTCTTTAATCCACTTTGAGTTTATTTTTGTGTATGGTGTTAGGAAGTGTTCTAGTTTCGGGCTTTTAAATGTAGCTGCCCAGTTTTCTCAGCACCCCACACTGAAGACTTCCCTTCCCATCACCAGCTCTCAAGCTTGCTCAGACTCATGTCCATCAAGTCTGTGATGCAATCCAACCATCTCATGTCATCCCCTTGTCCTCATGAAATCTAGGGGGGGGGGGTATGAAATATAGATTGGAAAGTGAAAGAACAGGATTAAAACTCAACATTAAAAAAACTAAGATCATGGCATCCAGTCCCATTACTTCATGGCAAATAGATGGGGAAACAATGGAAACAGTGACAGACTTTATTTTCTTAGGCTCCAAAAATATGATTTCACTTTTTTTTTTTTCTTCTGTGACTTCCATGGCTAGGACTTCCAAAACTATATTAAATAATACTGGTGAGTGGAGACACTTGTCTTGTTCCTGATCTAGAGGAAATGCTTACTGTTTTTTATGATTGAGAATAATGTTTGCTGTAGTTTTGTTGTGTGTGGCCTTTATTATGTTGAGGTAGGTTCCTTCTATGCTTGTTTTCTGGAGGGTTTTTAAAAATCATAAATGGATGCTGAAAAGTTGTGAGATGATCATAGGTTTTCATCTTTCAGTTTGTTGACATGGAGTATCATATCGATTTGTGTATATTGAAGAATCTTTGCATTCCTGGGATAAATCCCTTTTGATCATGGTGTATGATACTATTAATGTGTAGTTGGATTCTGTTTGCTGAAATTTTTTTGCTGAGGACTTTACATCTATGTTCATCAATGATATTGGCCTGTAGTTTTCTTTTTTGTGATATCTTTTTCTGGTTTTGGTATGAGGGTGATGTTGGAATTGTAGAATGAGTTTGGGAACTTTCTTCCCTCTGCAATTTTCTGGAAGAGTTTGAGCAGTATAGATGTGATCGTTGTTATTAAGTCACTAAGTCATATCCATCTCTTTGCAATTCCATGGACTACAACACACAGAGGTTCCCTGTCCTTCACTGTCTCCCAAAGTTGGCTCAAACTCATGTCCACTGAGTATATGATGGCACCCAACCATCTTATCCTCTCTCCTCCCCTTCTCCTCCTGCCTTCAATCTTTCCCAGCATCAGGGTCTTTTCCAATGAGTCAGTTCTTCCCATCAGGTGGCCAAAATATTGGAGCTTCAGCTTCGGCATCAGTCCTTCCAATGAATATTCAGGACTGATTTCCTTTAGGATTGACTGGTTGGATCTCCTTGCAGTTCAAGGGACTCTCAAGAGTCTTCAGAATCTCAACTCAAAAGTATCAGTTTTCCAGTGCTCAGTCTTCTTTGTGGTCCAACTCTCGTATCCATATATGACCATTGGAAAAACCATCACTTTGACTAGATTGATATTTGTCAGCAAATGATGTCTTTGCTTTTTAATATGCTTGTCTAGTTTTGTCATAACTTTTCTTCCAAAGGGCAAGCATCTTTTAATTTTATGGCTGCAGTTTCCATCCACAGTAATTTTGGAACCCAAGTAAATAAAATCTGCCACTGATTCTACTTTTCCCTAATCTATTGCCCTGAAGTGATGGGACTGGATGCTGTAATCTTAGTTTTTAAATGCTGAATTTTAAGCCAGGTTTTTCTGTCTCCTTCTTCACCCTCATCAAGAAGCTCTTTAGTTTCTCTTCACTTTCCTCCATTAGAGAGGTTTCATTTGCGTATCTGAGGTGGTTATTTCTCACAGTAATCTTGTACCCAGCTTGTGATTCTTCCAGATTGGATTTTACAGGATGTACTTTCATATCAGTTAAATAAGCAGGGTGACAATATGCAGGCTTAACATACTGATATCCTTGAAAGGATTCCCAGTTGGAACCAGTCTGTTGTTCCATGCCTGATTCTAACTGTTGCTTCTTGATCCATGTACAGGTTTTTCATTAGGCAGATAAGGTGGTCTGATATTCCCATCTCTTTCAGAATTTCCCACAGTTTGTTGTGATCTTCACTTCCAGAGGATTTAGTGTAGTCCATGAAGCAGAAGTAGATATTTTTCTAGAATTCTTTCACCTTTTAATGATCCAATGGATGTTGGCAGTTTGATCTTTGGTCCTCTGCCTTTTCTAAATCCAGTTTGTCCATCTGGAATTTCTTGGTTCATGTACTGCTGAAACCTAGCTTGAAGGATTTTGAGCATTACCTTGCTATCATGTGAAATGAGTGAAATTGTGTGGTAGTTTGAACATTTTTATTGCATTGCCCTTCTTTGGGATTGGAATGGACCTTTTCAGTCCTGTGGATATGCTGAATTTTCCAAATTTCCTGACATATTGAGTGTAGCACTTTAACAGCATCATTGTTTAGGATTTTAAATAGCTCACCTGTAATTCTATCACCTCCACTAGCTTTGTTCATAGTAATGCTTCCTAAGGCCCACTTGACTTCACACTTCAGGTTGTCTGGCTTTAGGTGAGTGACCACACCATCATGGTCATTTGGGTCATTAATAGCTTTTTCTTATAGATTTTCTGTGTATTCTTGCCACCTCTTCTCAAACTTTTCTGCTTTTTTCAGACTTTACCATTTCTGTCCTTTATGATGTCTACTTTGCATGAAATATTCTCTTGATATTTCCAATATTCTTGACAAGTTCTCTAGTCTTTCTCATTCTGCGATTTCCCATGCTGCAATTCATGGGGTCACAAAGAGTCGGACACAACTGAGCGACTGAACTGGACTGAACTGAACTGAACTGATAGGTTTTGGATCATTGTGTTTTTGTTGTTATTTGTTTCTAATTATTTTTTATTTTCTTTTTGTTGTCTTCAGTGACCTGTTGGTTATCTAGAAATGTCTTGTTTACCCTCCATGTGTTTTTGTGGTTTACATTTTTTTCCCCCTGTAGTTGGTATGTAATCTTATAGTGTTGTGGTCAGAAAAGGTTCTTGATATGATTTCAATTTTCTTTAATTTACAAAGGCTTGATTTGTGACCCAAGATATGATCTATCCTGGAGAATGTTCCATGTGCACTTGAGAGAAAAGTGCATTCTGCTGTTTGGGGATGGAATGTTCTGAAAATATCAGTTAGGTCCATCTAATCTAATGTGTGATTTAAGGCTTGTGTTTATTAATTTTCTGTCTGGATGATCTGTCCATTGGTGTAATTGGGGTGTTAATGTTCCCTGTGATTATTGTGATTTCCCCTTTTATGGTTGTTGGGGTAAAACACCTGTATTTGTATCGGGGGTGCTTTTTTGTATTGGGGTGCTTCTATGTTGTATGCATAAATATTTACAAATATTGTATCTTCTTAGATTGATCCCTTGATTATTATATAGTATCTTTCCTTATCTCTTGTAACCGTTTTTACTTTAAAGTCTATTTTGCCTTATATGTATATTGCTACTACTGCTTTCTTTTGATCCCCATTTTCATGGAATATCTTTTTCCATCCTCTTTTAGTCTGTGTCTTTCAGTCTGAAGTGTGTCTCTTGTAGCATATACATGGGTCTTGTTTCTGAATACATTCATCCAGTCTGCGTCTTTCAGTTGAGGCACTTAATCCATTAGTAGATTTAAAGCAAGCAGTGGTACATGTCATGAGTGATTATACTCTGTGACAGCTACACTAGAGAATTTTCTTTCCATCCTGAACACTGTGGACAAAAATATGATTAGAAGTAAAACAATAACTTTTCATTTTGATTGAGAGACAAACATTTGGTAACAGTTCACTTGAATTAGAAGGATGGTTCTTACAGGTCTAGTCTAGATTCTTGAGTTAATTGTCAACCGCTGCTGTCATCTTTTCATCCTGGTGTTGATGTCATTTGGGCTCAACAGTCCTTTTAAGAGACTAGACAAGTGCCAAAACCCTTCATAAGTGGGGAACATGAATTGGAGAGTCAATGACCTTCAGTTTCACTGTGTATGAGCCACTTAAGAATATCTCATGAGCATACTTTCATCTAGGTTGGAGAACTCTTTAAGTAATTTATTTTCCAATATGCAAAATTTCCTGGTTGCCAGCCATTAGGCATCGGATCTTCAAAGCTAGATTATTATGATCAGCTTCAGAAACAAGCTGAGAACTTCCTTTTAATAATTCAATTGAGCCTTACAATCATGTATCATAACAACAAGGAGCCATCTTAGACACAATAATAAATGCAAAACCTCAGTGTATGTGAAAAGTATATTATTAAAACATAATTACTCTCCATAAATTATTATCATTTCTACCAAATATAGTCAGATGAAGACCAATTTGCTTACAATATAACCTAGTTTCAATAAATTTTGCCTAGTTGTTTATATAAGTGTAGTTTATCACATAGGTCCTTTAAAATATGGGTTTTTGCTAGGACTTTTCATAAGGAATTTCAAGTTGAATTTTTTAAAAGAGTTCTCAAGGCCAAGAAAGTTACAGATTTTGCCTGCAATATCTATAGATTTGGGTGACTGCCTCTCTTCTTGGGATCCAAAATATATAGGTTCCTGTACCTTCAAAGAAGTGGCCTATTTTACTTACCTGGAAATCCTTCTGGGAACTCTGTAAGTAGGTACTAGGTTGTCTTTCCAAGAAGTTTTATACCTCCGAAGAGTCCACCTTATTTCTTTAAAACTACCTGGTCATATCTTCACATACTAATCAAATTAACAAAGATCAAACACAAAGAACAAATATTAAAAGCAGCAAGGGAAAAACAACAAATAACACACAAGGGGTTCCCATAAGGATAACAGCTGATCTTTCAATAGAAACTCTTCAGGCCAGGAGAGAATGGCAAGACATACTTAAAGTGATGAAAGACAATAACCTACAGCCCAGATTACTGTACCCAGCAAGGATCTCATTCAAATACGAAGGAGAAATCAAAAGCTTTACAGACAAGCAAAAGCTGAGAGAATTCAGCACCACCAAACCAGCTCTCCAACAAATTCTAAAGGATATTCTCTAGAAAGGAAACACGAAAAGGGTGTATAAAACACCCAAAACAATAAAGTAAATGGTAACGGGATCATACTTATCAATAATCACCTTAAACGTAAATGGGTTGAACGCCCCAACCAAAAGACAAAGACTGACCGAATGGATACAAAAACAAGACCCCTCTATATGCTGCTTACAAGAGACCCACCTCAAAACAAGGGACACATACAGACTGAAAGTGAAGGGCTGGAAAAGATATACCATGCAAATAGAGACCAAAAGAAAGCAGGAGTGGCAATACTCATATCTGATAAAATAGACTTTAAAACAAAGGCTGTGAAAAGAGACAAAGAAGGCCACTACATAATGATCAAAGGAACAATCCAAGAAGAAGATATAACAATTATAAATATATATGCACCCAATATAGGAGCACCGCAATATGTAAGACAAATGCTAACAAGTATGAAAGGGGAAATCAACAATAACACAATAATAGTGGGAGACTTTAATACCCCACTCACACCTATGGACAGATCAACTAAACAGATAATTAACAAAGAAACTCAAACTTTAAATGATACATTAGATTAGTTAGACCTAATTGATATCTACAGGACATTTCACCCCAAAACAATGAATTTCACCTTTTTTTCAAGTGCTCATGGAACCTTCTCCAGGATAGATCACATCCTGGGCCATAAATCTAAACTTGATAAATTCAAAAAAATCGAAATCATTCCAAGCATCTTTTCTGACCATAATGCATTGATTAGATCTCAATTACAGGAGAAAAACTATTAAAAATTCCAACATATGGAGGATGAACAACACACTTCTGAATAACCAACAAATCACAGAAGAAATCAAAAAAGAAATCAAAATATGCATAGAAACTAATGAAAATGAAAACACAACAACCCAAAACCTGTGGGACACTATAAAAGCAGTGCTAAGAGGAAAGTTCATAGCAATACAGGCATACCTCAAGAAACAAGAAAAAAGTCAAGTAAACAACCTAACTCTACAACTAAAGCAACTAGAAAAGGAAGAGTTGGAGAACCCCAGAGTTAGTAGAAGGAAAGAAATCTTAAAAATTAGGGCAGAAATAAATGCAAAAGAAACAAAAGAGACCATAGCAAAAATCAACAAAGCCAAAAGCTGGTTCTTTGAAAGGATAAATAAAATTGACAAACCATTAGCCAGACTCATCAAGAAGCAAAGAGAGAAAAATCAAATCAATAAAATTAGAAATGAAAATGGAGAGAACACAACAGACAACACAGAAATACAAAGGATCATAAGAGACTACTATCAGCAGTTGTATGCCAATAAAATGGACAACGTGGAAGAAATGGACAAATTCTTAGAAAAGTACAATTTTCCAAAACTGAACCAGGAAGAAATAGAAAGTTTTAACAGACCCATCACAAGCACGGAAATTGAAATGGTAATCAGAAATCTTTCAGCAAACAAAAGCCCAGGTCCAGACGGCTTCACAGCTGAATTCTACCAAAAATTTCGAGAAGAGCTAACACCTATCCTCCTCAAACTCTTCCAGAAAATTGCAGAGGAAGGTAAACTTCCAAACTCATTCTATGAGGCCACCATCACCCTAATACCAAAACCTGACAAAGATGTCACAAAAAAAAGAAAACTACAGGCCAATATCACTGATGAACATAGATGCAAAAATCCTCAACAAAATTCTAGCAATCAGAATCCAACAACACATTAAAAAGATCATACACCATGACCAAGTGGGCTTTATCCCAGGGGTGCAAGGATTCTTCAATATCCGCAAATCAATCAGTGTAATTCACCACATTAACAAATTGAAAAATAAAAACCATATGATTATTTCAATAGATGCAGAGAAGGCCTTTGACAAAATTCAACATCCATTTATGATAAAAACTCTCCAGAAAGCAGGAATAGAAGGAACATACCTCAACATAATAAAAGCTATCTATGACAAACCCACAGCAAACATTATCCTCAATGGTGAAAAATTGACAGCATTTCCCCTAAAGTCAGGAACAAGACAAGGGTGTCCACTTTCACCATTACTATTCAACATAGTTCTGGAAGTTTTGGCCACAGCAATCAGAACAGAAAAAGAAATAAAAGGAATCCAAATTGGAAAAGAAGAAGTAAAACTATCACTGTTTGCAGATGACATGATCCTCTACATGGAAAACCCTAAAGACTCCACCAGAAAATTACTAGAGCTAATCAATGAATATAGTAAAGTTGCAGGATATAAATCAACACACAGAAATCCCTTGCATTCCTATACACGAATAATGAGAAAGTAGAAAAAGAAATTAAGGAAACAATTCCATTTACCATTGCAACGAAAAGAATAAAATACTTAGGAATATATCTACCTAAAGAAACTAAAGACCTATATATAGAAAACTATAAAACACTGATGAAAGAAATCAAAGAGGACACTAATAGATGGAGAAATATACCATGTTCATGGATCGGAAGAATCAATGTAGTGAAAATGAGTATACTACCCAAAGCAATTTACAAATTCAATGCAATCCCTGTCAAGCTACCAGCCACATTTTTCACAGAACTAGAACAAATAATTTCAAGATTTGTATGGAAATACAAAAAACCTCGAATAGCCAAAGCAATCTTGAGAAAGAAGAATGGAACTGGAGGAATCAACTTGCCTGACTTCAGGCTCTACTACAAAGCCACAGTCATCAAGACAGTATGGTACTGGCACAAAGACAGACATATAGATCAATGGAACAAAATAGAAAGCCCAGAGATAAATCCACACACATATGGACACCTTATCTTTGACAAAGGAGGCAAGAATATACAATGGAGTAAAGACAATCTCTTTAACAAGTGGTGCTGGGAAAACTGGTCAACCACTTGTAAAAGGATGAAACTAGATCACTTTCTAACACCGTACACAAAAATAAACTCAAAATGGATTAAACATCTACATGTAAGATCAGAAACTATAAAACTCCTAGAGTAGAATATAGGCAAAACACTCTCACAAATAAATCACAGCAGGATCCTCTATGATCCACCTCCCAGAATTCTGGAAATAAAAGCAAAAATAAACAAATGGGATCTAATTAAAATTAAAAGCTTCTGCACAACAAAGGAAAATATAAGCAAGGTGAAAAGACAGCCTTCGGAATGGGAGAAAATAATAGCAAATTAAGCAACTGACAAACAACTAATCTCAAAAATATACAAGCAACTTATGCAGCTCAACTCCAGAAAAATAAACGACCCAATCAAAAAATGGGCCAAAGAACTAAATAGACATTTCTCCGAAGAAGACATTCGGATGGCTAACAAACACATGAAAAGATGCTCAACATCACTCATTATTAGAGAAATGCAAATCAAAACCACAAGGAGGTACTACTTCACACCAGTCAGAATGGCTGCGATCCAAAAATCTGCAAGCAATAAATGCTGGAGAGGGTGTGCAGAAAAGGGAACCCTCCTACACTGTTGGTGGGAATGCAAACTAGTACAGCCACTATGGAGAACAGTGTGGAGATTCCTTAAAAAATTGCAAATAGAACTACCTTATGACCCAGCAATCCCACTGCTGGGCATACACACCAAGGAAACCAGAATTGAAAGAGACACATGTACCCCAATGTTCATTGCAGCACTGTTTATAATAGCCAGGACATGGAAACAACCTAGATGTCCATCAGCAGATGAATGGATAAGAAAGCTGTGGTACATATACACAATGGAGTATTACTCAGCCGTTAAAAAGAATTCATTTGAATCAGTTCTGATGAGATGGATGAAACTGGAGCCAATTATACAGAGTGAAGTAAGCCAGAAAGAAAAACATCAATACAGTATACTAACACATATATATGGAATTTAGGAAGATGGCAATGACGACCCTGTATGCAAGACAGGAAAAAAGACACAGACGTGTATAACGGACTTTTGGACTCAGAGGGAGAGGGAGAGGGTGGGATGATTTGGGAGAATGGGAATTCTAACATGTATACTATCATGTAAGAATTGAATCGCCAGTCCATGTCTGACGTAGGGTGCAGCATGCTTGGGGCTGGTGCATGGGGATGACCCAGAGAGATGTTGTGGGGAGGGAGGTGGGAGGGGGGGTCAGGTTTGGGAACGCATGTAAGAATTAAAGATTTTAAAATAAAAAAAATAAAACAATAAAAAAATAAAACTATCTGGTCATATCTTATTTTATGTATGATATGTATGAAATTATGTTTTAATAATATACTTTTCACATACACTGAGGTTTTGCATTTATTATTGTGTCTAAGATGGCTCCTTGTTGTTATGATACATGATTGTAAGGCTCAATTGAAATATGATATGATATTTCAGTCAAAGCCATGATAATATACCCATATTTCCACTGTGTCCTGTTATAATGAGAAGAGATTCTTTCTAAACTTGTGCAAATAACCATATCCATGAAAATAAGAATACTTACTAAGTGCTTCCATATTCTGGGAGAACTAGGTTAGAATAGATATTCAATTCTACTCACAAAGGTATAAGGTCCAAGATGTTCCAAGTCATAATTTACTTAAGGTATAACATTTCCTTATATCTAAAAAATATAGTATATCAGACAAAAACTATAAAAACTATAATCATATTCATCAGTTCACTAGATCATATGTAACTAATCCTTGATCTTAGTTTTTAGCAGTTTTATTAAGCCATCAGGGTTCCCCTTAGACCCATTAGATTTCTTTAATTTCAGCCATATGATATGAAAGGTATCAGAAATCTGTACTTGTCAAAAAGTCCTTTCTATTGTATGTCTTGAAGATAAAACATTTTTGCAAAAGTATCAGTGACACAATAACTGTCTATGAATGACAAAAGACTAAAGGACACATCTGATTACAACGTACTAGACAAAAAAAAAAAAAGCAATTGCTATAACATACATTTTAAGATAACTATCACATTATACCAGGACATATGTAATTTTTACAAATTTCATATAATTTCCATAACATTTATGACGTTTACCATACAAGATAACCAAAGAAGATTTATCACCATCCCTGTGATAATATTTTTCATGTAATTTAAAGTACAAAATACTTCTAATTAGTTCAGGGTTTTTTTTTTTCCTGAGATGCCCCAAGGGGCCCACTGAAGAATCCCAGAGTTAGCTAGAGGTCACAAGAATTTCAACTTGAATTCAATCCATGG
The DNA here is from genome assembly GCF_016772045.2 of Ovis aries. NCBI lineage: Eukaryota > Metazoa > Chordata > Mammalia > Artiodactyla > Bovidae > Ovis > Ovis aries. The sequence continues at coordinate 148,396,693 of NC_056056.1, read as the reverse complement.
GGTGTATGTTAAAGATATCAAAAAGGCTTTAAAATATTTGGATAAATGTGATCATAGGTCACTGTGAAGTAATACCTATTCAGTTAACCATATTGACAATAAAATATTTTAAATGCAAGTACAGAATGTTACGACAGATCACTTAAAAGGTGAAGAAATTTACAATCTGTAATAAAAAAACAGCTCAATAGTCCAAGAAAACTTAATTCTCTTAACAGAGAGAGAAAACCAAACTCCAGTCTTGGATCAGCTTACTTTTAATAACAAAATTCATTTACTTAATTAAATTCAATCTAATCTTAGCCAGTCCTGACCATGTACAAAACTTTTTTCCTCAGGGTTCCTTGTCTACCAAATTTTATAATTTTCTCTATCCATATTAGTTTCTCCTTTTTTTGTTTCACATTTATAAATAACCAGCTTTAAAAAAAAATCACTTTCTTTTCCTTTAACAAGTGCATTTCCATTCCTTATGCCTTCTTTTACTGAAACACATGTCCTACTTTTCTTGCATATTGAAATGTTTCCCTTACTATTTCTAGTGGACTTAATTATATGTTACAATTTTACCCCTCACAAACCTTAATTTCTAGCAAAAACCAAGAAGTAAATAACTGTTGATAGTTTGTCAAACCAGCATTTACTGTTTGGCAAACTTATGAACATATATGACAACTTCTAGAAATATACGTTTTCTCACAACATAATTTCTTTCCTTAATGTGGTACAAGGTATGTGTATAATAAACCCAAACATCTTTAGTTGTTCTCTCATAAGGAGACAAAAGAGATAGACCTGATTAGTGATTATTGTTCCAGTGTTTTCTCTTATTTGGAATGACCTGAATATTCAATGAATGCTCATCTTTCTACTTAATTTAGCAAAACTCTAAAGTTTCACGTCATCAAAAATCTGGAGAACTTATTTTTAAGTAGACAGTCCAAAAACATAACCATTTCTAGAGAGTTTACCTAAGCATCATTATCTTATTTACATTTTATTTACTTAAAATTTTATCAGATCATGTTATTTTGCTTGCTGAGAAATTTTGCGGTAAAAATAATAGGAACTTACTGTCTTTCCATAAACCTAGGCAAAATAAAAATATACTTAAGACTGATGACTCTAAATACATGTCTTTATTAATTAAAACAATAAATAAGCTAACTTTAATACTAGATATTAATTTAATGCTGAATATTTCTCAGATCATGTGAACTTGAAATTCATTCAGAGTAGTTTTATTTACATTTCTGAGAATTTCTCTATCACTTATTTTCCTTTAAGCCAATTAGAGCTCATTTACAAATTAATTTTGGTAAAATCATCCAGAGTTTAAGCTATTTCATACTTGTAATTTACACACAGACATAAAGGTAGACAATATCAGAGATCTTGTAGCTTCATTTTAAGACAGTCATGAGTCTGGTACTGTAATATAAAACTCATTAGTTTATAAATAACAGTTGGAATCATTTACGTTTACTCACTTGATTTTAAAAGGCCTCTTTTTTGCCTTTTTTTTTTTTTTCTTCAGTTTTAGGTTCTTCTAACTGAGTCAAGGCTGTAATCTCAGGCAATGTGGGCTGTGTTTGCATTTCAAGATCATAAAACTTATAACTTAAATTTTTCTCCTAAGAATATTTTTTTTCCTTAAACTTCATAATTTGGGAAAGGTATTTATCAAGCCTTTCTCAAAATGCATACACAGAGACTAGTTTGAGACTCAAAGAAGCCCCGTCTTGGCCATTTTCAGGGTGAGAGTTCTTTCAGTTCCCAATTATGTAAGTACTTGTAAGTGTTAGTTCTCTATCAATTATACAGGAAGCAGACTGCAACTCTAGTGGGTGGCTGCCCATTTTGAAGGGGTTTTCCTCCAGGTTGCTACAGCAATATGATCTTTTAAGGGTCCTGGTTATGTAATGTTTGCAGAAACTATCCAGAGCCAACAAATTCCATGAAAGTTAGTCCCAGATGAGCTGCCACAGCCAACTGCTTTCTGTGAATGATAAAGGCCTGAAAGATGTGATTTCTTACAAGGAGGTCTCTGTGAGACCATTACATTTCACAGGCAGATGCCTGACATATTCTTAAATCCCCCAGTTGCCTAGAAATATCCTAAAAGACCAGAGAAGAACTGTGCTTATTTCTTTGGAATTAAAAGAAACTCATAAATTTGATTCATAGGGGTTTTGCTAGGACCACCGGAAAACTCAGGCCCAGATAGCCAGTTCTTAGCAGACAAGACAGTCAGTTGTAAACAGATGAGACAAACAAAGCCAAAATATAAAACACAAAGCCAAACACTGAGACATTGAGTTTTGCAGCAGAAAAAGCAGGCACAAGACAGCTAAACAAAGAGATGAGAGTAGGATCCAAATTAACCTCCCCCAAATAATAGAAACTTTGAGTATTTATGGGTGAAGAGTAGGTGTTGTGAATGTTTATCAGAGGTAGGAAAAATATGAGGTAATCATTGTTCTATACAGGCATATCTGAAGGGCATGCTTCCTTACAGGAAGTGTGTTCAAAAAATGAAGGCACTTAGCATGATCTGAGGTAGGAATCTTTAACTCTCTGACATGAAAAGGCAGTTCATCAGACAAATGAACAGGCCCAGTTTTAGGCTTGGTGCTCCAAGCCATCAGTTTCAGCCAGCTTGCACTGGACAAAAGCTGACTCTGAATTCCTGAAAAACAACTTCAGTTCCATTACTATAGTGACCAATGCATCAGAAGTGTTATCTATAGGGGATGGTGAAAATCTCAAAATGTTTTTTAAAGAAATTAAAGATCAAAATATCTTATACTTATGAACAAGAAGACAATATTGTAAGATGAAAACAATCTTCATATTGATCTATAGTTCAGTGTAATCTCTATCAAAATCTCAGCTGCCTCTTTTGCAAAATGGAAAAGCTACTCCTAAATTTTATATGGAAATACAAGGAACCCAGAGTAGCTCAAAAATCTTTAAAAAGAAAAAAGATGAAGCAGTTACTATGTTGTAGCCATGCATTCTGGGAAACAAACTCACTCAGAAGGACAATGGCAGATAGTGAAGTGCAGTTTATTAAACCAGCAGGCCCAAGACAGAGAGAGTCTCCTCTTAACAAAGGACCCTGATCAGTTTCTGTGAAAATCTTATATACCCTAAGTGTACGTGCTCAAACCCACCTCCCCAAATTCTCTGAAACTAGTCTGAACAAAGGAAAAGAAAGATACAATCAAAGTTAACCCATGATTCGTAAAACTTAAGCCTAGATAGTTAGCAGTGGACAATTATCAATAGGCCTGTGGTCATACCCCAATAAGCATAGTAGAATTTATGATTCTATTTGGTTACACAGGTAATTAGGGTATCTTTTTAGGCAAAGGAGAGTCTAGGTACGAGCCCTGGGACTCTTCCATCTGGGGGGTCTGGTTTTCCAGTTGGTATATCATTGATACTGGGCATATAGCTCAAAGTCCACAGTCTGGCCCAAGATGAAGTCCTGCTTTCAAGATGGAGCCTGTTCTGTCTGTTTCCTCTATCACAGCTGGATTTCAAAACTCATTTCAAAGCTAAGTAACCAAGATAGTGTGGTACTGACATAAGGCTAAACACATTGATCAATGCAGTAGAATGAAGAAAACTCTTCCATTTATGATTAAGTTTACAAGAGGGTCCCAAGACAGCTCAATGGAAAAGAAATGGGTTTTCCAACATTTCCAATATAACATTACATATCTTAAAAACATTAGAAAGAAAATAAGAGATTATAAACAACTTTATATCAGAAAAAAATAAAATTTACATGAAATAAATTTCTTGAAAAACATAATTACTGAAATGGGCAGAAGAAATAGAATATCAGAATTGTCCTATATATATAACAGAAGGTAAATCTATTATTGTCCCACAAGTATATCTACAGGCTGTAATGGCTTCCCAGTGAATATTACACAAACTTATTCTGAAATATAAAATGGACATTTCCTAGTTGGATTTATTTTTTCTAAGCCAGCATAAATTGACATCAAATTGTTTTAATTATAAGAAAATTATAGGTCATTATGTCTCATAAATATACACAAAATACTAAGCAAAAACATCAAATGAATCCAGAGATATATAAAATAAAATAATATCTCACAACTAAGTTGTTTTAATTATAAAAATGCAAGATATTAAGGTTTGAAATCAACTATTATAATCTACCATTTTAACAGAATAAAGGAGAAAATAATCACATGAATACATGTTGCAAATTAAAAACATTTGAAAAGAAATGAACATGTACAGATGAAAAGAATTCTTAACGAATTAAGAATAGAATGGAACTTCATTCTGATATAAGTACTATGAAAAGACTACAATAGACATAAAATGTAATAGTGAAATATTTACATCTCTCTCACTGACACTGGGAATTAGGCAAATTAATCTCATAACTTCTATCCTACATTTTACTGGCAGTTCCAACTGGTTCAGTGGGACAAAAAAAAAAAAAAACAAGGAGAGAGATTGATCACTGGGATGTGTCCAATATATTGAGCGGGCAAATGTGTTTTTCTGTGATTAGACTATCTGTGGTAAATGAGTACATTTCAAAGGGATGACACCCAGGTCGTTGGGAAAGATATTCCTGGACCATAAAGTTGGTCATAGTTAGAGGGTAACAGGCAGGAAGGTCAAGGATCTCCAAACTGAGAGAATAGGCTGCAAGTGTCAGATTTTTTTCTCTTAAAAGTTCTGTGTTGCCATAATGACACCTGGTTTCTCCTGAACTTTTCTCAAACCTTGAGCTAACCAATGTGTTTTTCTTATGGAAATATTTTTCTTAAGTTATGTTAATGAAACTATGTATTTGCTTTGGAATTTGCCTTTCTTCAAAATGGTTCCACCTAAGACTAACTTTTTCCTTTCTAATACCTTGGACTGATAATGACTCAACAAACCAGTATTCATATCAATTGTTTTATGTCTGGGGGATGACACACCTAGTGCCATTCTATCTCAAAAGTGCATATTGTGGGAGATGGGCTGGTGAAACTCCATCAGCCTTGAGGCATCTCTCTTATCTGATTAATAGCTTTCTAACAGACATAAAACATCAGGCTAGAGACTAGCAGACGGGCACTCTGTCTGCACCCTTCTGATGTCTATGTCAGAAGCTTTTTCTATCTCTTTTATACTTTAATAAAATTTTATTACACAAAAGCTCTGAGCAATCAAGCCTCCTCACTGGCTCCGAATTGAATTCCTCTCCTCCCAAGGCCAAGAATCAAGGTTTCAATTGGTTGGGAGAAGACTTGTATGCATTTTAAGGGGAAAGAGAAAGAATTTACAATCACAAATTTTCCAAAATAAATGCTCTAAGGATGGTCAGGGGCCTAGAGTCAGAATGAAACTTGTCTCAAGTTTAATCAAGTTAAAGAAAACATAAGGCCATGATGGTTGACTATATGATTTCATTCAAATAAATTTCATATAAATTCAAAAAAGGATATGATATTAGAAATCAGGATAGTAGCTCCTTTGGGGCAGTGAGTGCACAAGGAGAATTTATGAGGTGCTGGTTACTTTATATGTCTTGTTCTGGGTGATTATTTTATGAATATGTTCACTTTGGGGCAGTGTTTGATGTATATATAATTATACATAGTTTATACAAGTTTATTTTTAAAATAGAACAGATAAAAGGAAATTGTTGATGTGAGAAGAGAGTTACAATTTTAAATATGGAGATATGTGTAAGAAAGTGAAATTTAATGAAAGATTTGGCAACAAGGAATAAAAATTCCAACATCATCACATACGTGCTTACTATAATAATAGGGCCCATTATTTTAGACAGAGAAACTGAAGAATGAAGAACTTAAATGACTTACCCAAAATTACAGTTATCAAGTACTGAAAGCAGGGTTCAAATGCAGATGCTTTAACTTTAGAGCTAATGCATTATTCTGTCTATTCTTTATCAGTGGAAAACTCTTCCTGTTAGGTCAATGTCTTTATGGCTGACTCTACTGTCATTCTGAACCTTGGAAACTGGGCATACCTTATTACACCCAAAAATGAAATTGCAGGAGTCTTCTGTCTTTTAGTAAGTTCAGTCTTACCTCATGACAAATTCCAACATGATATCAGACAAAAATTTACACAGTACTACTACTACTGTTTTTAACAGTCAACTAATTGATCACGTGTATAGTCTAATTGAGTTACTTGCTCTGTGACTCTGTAGCAACAGTTCTATACAGGAAATAGCCTACAAAATATTTGATTAGAACATAAATAACTTAACACAAAATTTACACTTTATTGCCTCTACTTCCAGTTTCTAGAAACCCCTCAAAAGTAACTCCAGACAGAAAAGTCAAGTGATTTAGCCAAAACCATACAACAAGGAATTCCATCACCTCCACTAGCATTGTTTGTAGTGATGCTTTCTAAGGCCCACTTGACTTCACATTCTAAGATGTCTGGGTCTAGATGAGTGATCACAGCATCCTGATTATCTTTGTCTTGAAGATCTTTTTTGTACAGTTCTTCTGTGTATTCTTGCCATCTCTTTTGAGTATCTTCTGCTTCTGTTAGGTCCCTACCATTTCTGTCCTTTATTGAGCCCATCTTTGTATGAAATGTTCCCTTGGGATCTCTAATTTTCTTGAAGAGATCTCTAGTCTTTCCCATTCTGTTCTTTTCCTCTATTTCTTTGCACTGATTGCTGAAGAAGGCTTTCTTATCTCTTCTTGCTATCTTTCGGAACTCTGCATTCAGATGCTTATATCTTTCCTTTTCTTCTTTGCTTTTCACTTCTCTTCTTTTCACAGCTATTTGTAAGGCCTCCCCAGACAGCCATTTTGCTTTTCTGCATTTCTTTTCCTGGGGATGGTCTTGATCCCTGTCTCCTGTACAATGTCACAAACCTCAGTCCATAGTTCATCAGGCACTCTATCTATTAGATCTAGGCCCTTAAATCTATTTCTCACTTCCACTGTATAATCATAAGGGATTTGATTTAGGTCATTCCTGAATGGTCTAGCAGTTTTCCCTATTTTCTTCAATTTGAGTCTGAATTTGGTAATAAGGAGTTCAAGATCTGAGCCACAGTCAGCTCCTGGTCTTGTTTTTGTTGACTGTATAGAGCTTCTCCATCGTTGGCTGCAAAGAATATAATCAATCTGATTTTGGTGTTGACCATCTGGTGATGTCCATATGTAGAGTCTTCTCTTGTATTGTTGGAAGAGGGTGTTTGCTATGACCAGTGCATTTTCTTGGCAAAACTCTATTAGTCTTTGCCCTGCTTCATTCCACATTCCAAGGCCAAATTTGCCTGTTACTCCAGGTGTGTCTTGACTTCCTACTTTTGCATTCCAGTCCCCTAGAATGAAAAGGACATCTTTTTTGGGTGTTAGTTCTAAAAGGTCTTGTAGATCTTCATAGAACTGTTCAACTTCAGCTTCTTCAGCGTTACTGGTTGGGGCATAAACTTGGATTATTGTGATATTGAATGGTTTGCCTTGGAGATGAACAGAGATCATTCTGTCATTTTTGAAACTGCATCCACGTACTGCATTTTGGAGTCTTGTGTTGACCACGATGGCTACTCCATTTCTTCTAAGGATTCCTGCCCGCATTAGTAGATATAATGGTCATCTGAGTTAAATTCACCCATTCCTGTCCATTTTAGTTCGCTGATTCCTAGCATGTTGATGTTCACTCTTGCCATCTCTTATTTGACCACTTCCAGGTTGCCTTGATTCATGGACCTGACATTCTAGGTTCCTATGCAATATTGCTCTTTACAGCTTCAGACCCTGCTTCTATCACCAGCCACATCCACAACTGAGCATTGTTTTTGCTTTGGGTCCATCCCTTCATTCTTTCTGGAGTTATTTCTCCACTGATTTCCAGTAGCATATTGGGCACCTACTGACCTGGGGAGTTCCCCTTTCAGTATTCTATCATTTTACCTTTTCATACTGTTCATGGGGTTCTCAAGGCAAGAATACTGAAGTTGTTTGCCATTCTCTTCTCCAGTGGACCACATTCTGTCAGACCTCTCCACCATGACTGGCCCTTCTTGGGTGGCCCCAGGGGCATGACTTAGTTTCATTGAGTTAGACAAGGCTGTGGTTCTAGTGTGATTAAATTGATTAGTTTCCTGTAAGTATGGTTTCAGTGTGTCTGCCCTCTGATGCCCTCTTGCAACACCTACCGTCTTACTTGAGTTTCTCTTACCTTGGATGTGGGGTATCCCTTCACAGCTGCTCCAGCAAAGCACAGCTTTGAAATAGTTGAGCAATTTCAAATCCTGAAAGATGATGCTGTGAAAGTGCTGCACTCAATATGCCAGCAAAGTTGGAAAACTCAGCAGTGGCCATAGGACTGGAAAAGGTCAGTTTTCATTCTAATCCCAAAGAAAGGCAATGCCAAAGAATACTCAAACTACTGCACAGTTGCACTCATCTCACACCTAGTAAAGTAATTCTCAAAATTCTCCAAGCCAGACTTTAGCAATACATGAACCATGAATCTCCAGATGTTCAAGCTGGTTTTAGAAAAGGCAGAGGAACCAGAGATCAAATTGCCAACATCTGCTGAATCATCAAACAAGCAAGAGAGTTCCAGAAAAATCTACTTCTGCTTTATTGACTATGCCAAAGCCTTTGACTGTGTGGATCACAAAAAGCTGTGGAAAATTCTGAAAGAGATGGGAATACCAGGTCACCTGACATGTCTCTTGAGAAATCTGTATGCTAGTCAAGAAGCAACAGTTAGAACTGGACATGGACCAACAGACTGGTTCCATATAGGAAAAGGAGTACGTCAAAGCTGTACATTGTCACCCTGCTTATTTAATTTATGTGCAGAGCACATCATGAGAAACGCTGGGCTGGAAGAAGCACAAGCTGGAATCAAGATTGCCAGGAGAAATATCGATAACCTCAGATATGCAGATGACCCCACCCTTAATGTAGAAAGTGAAGGAGAGCTAAAGAGCCTCTTGGTGAAATTGAAAGAGGAGAGTGAAAAAGTTGGCTTAAAGGTCAACATTCAGAAAACTAAGATCATGGCTTCTGGTCCTGGGAGAGTCATTTCCTAGGCAGATTGATAAGAAGTCCAGGGGTCCCCAAGGAGAGAGGGGTCTGAAATTCTCAAAGAGGAAAAAAGGACAAACTTTTCCCCCCTCTACATTCCTTAGGATTATATAACAATAATGTATTCTGCTTGAGGACAGTTCAGTTCAGTTCACTCACTCAGTCGTGTCTGACTCTGCGACCCAATGAATCACAGCACACCAGGCCTCCCTGTCCATAACCAACTCCTGGAGTTCACACAGACTCACGTCCATCAAGTCAGTGATGCCATCCAGCCATTTCATCCTCTGTCTTCCCCTTCTCCTTCTGCCCTCAATCCCTCCCAGCATCAAAGTCTTTTCCAGTGAGTCAACTCTTCGCATGAGGTGGCCAAAGTACTGGAGTTTCAGCTTTAACATCATTCTTTCCAGATAAATCCCAGGGCTGATCTCCTTCAGAATGGACTGGTTGGATCTCCTTGCAGTCCAAGGGACTCTCAAGAGTCTTCTCCAACACCACAGTTCAAAAGCATCAATTCTTTGGCGCTCTGCTTTCTTCACAGTCCAACTCTCACATCCATACATGACCACTGGAAAAACCATAGCCTTGACTAGACGGACCTTTGATGGCAAAGTAGTGTGTCTGCTTTTGAATATGCTATCTAGGTTGGTCATAACTTTTCTTCCAAGGAGTAAGCATCTTTTAATTTCATGGCTACAGTCACCATCTGCAGTGATTTTGGAGCCCAAAAACATAGTCATTATTTACAAAACGTGGAGCATGAAAACCTGAACACACTATGTTGGCTAATTTCCTCCCCATATTCCACCCCTTAATGGTCTCTTACCTCACATTCTGTATAGTCCATCTTCTGCAATATTCCCTTGGCAAGTAACACTGAACCTTGGATTTATGTTTTGCAGCAGCAGTAGCTACAACAGCAAACAGTTACAACCCCAATACATAACAAAACCCAATGCCAAGTATCACCTGGAACTCATGTTGTACTCCTTGCCCTTATGGGGCTAGAAAAGCCACCCACTGCATGTGGAGTACCTTTATCATCCATGGCCGAGTCCAGTCTACCATCTGTTCTTGTGAAATTGCAGGAAAACTTCCAGAGAGGCAAATCCTCCTCCGTGGAGTTTTTTTATTAAGAACCTTGCAAAACCTCCACAGGTGCCGGGCTCACCCCTTCAAGGAGGGAATTTTTGTGGCATTTGCAGCCCACCCACAAAATTCCAAATGCTTTCACACTGTTCTAAATCTGCCAGAGAATCAGAGGTTAGTAGCACATCAAGGACACAGCCTTTATATGCTGTTCTACTAAATCTACATCACAGGACATAGCCTTTACAGTACACTGTTCTAAACCTACATCACAGGATGCAACCTTTACAGTATACTGTTCTAAGCCTACACCACAGGACACAACCTTTACAGTATACTGTCCTAAACCTACATCACAGGACACAGCCTTTACAGTATACTGTTCTACTAAATCTACACCATAGGACACAGCCTTATAGTACTATGTTCAATATAGGACACAGTCTTTACAAAATACCTCAGCACAAACCAGCCCACATTTGCATTTGAATAACGTGGATGGGACCCTGTCAGGGAATGTTTAACAGGAGGAGTCCTACGTGCTGCTTCTCACAAGTCCTTTGTTTCTTTTTAAGCAGAACAGCACACTGGTCCCAGGAACTGGGGTCATTGTGTGAGACAGGCTTGAATCTCCTTTAGTAAACATTCTCTTTACGACAAAACTGCTTAGTCTCAATCTCCTTTCTTGAGGTACGGATTGTCTCCTGACCTTGTGACCATCATCATCCCTTGTTCCCTTGGTAGTGGTTACTGTATGTTTGGTTTTCTGATCTTTATCATTGACAAAAGAAACTTCTTGTACTGCAGCCTATATATACTCACAGAAAAATCATTAAAGCACCTTTGCTCCATAAGAGCTTGGGTCCCTGTGTCTTTCTTTCTTTCTTTCTTTCTTTCTCTCTCTCTCTCTTTTTGGCTGATTCCTTGGAGCACAGAGACCCATCTTGCTCACTCTCCTGCCCCGGCTTCTAAGACTCTCTTGAGAAGGCTCCCTATGCCTTCACCCCACCTCGAGAGGGCACCCAGTACCTTCATGAGAGAAGCAAGTCCTGTGTCAAGGACTTTATTGGTTTTCTGCGTAAACCAGGGAGCATCAGCCTCTTTCTCTCTTTCACTTTCTTATCGTCACCTCTGGACCGCCAGGTCCTGGTCCATTAAAGGACCCCAACAGGACCCTGCCAGCTTAGGGTCCCTTTGGGGTCTTCATACTTTCAAAGTGGTGTCTTACGTGTTGTCCCTCTCCTTCTCTCAGTAAGGACCTGCAAAACCCCCACAGGTGCTGGGCCCAACACTGTGTCCCAGAGTCACAAAAGCCAAGCTGTCTGAGTTTCCCCTTGCATTGGCTGAAACTGCTTATTCAAGTCAACCATCTCCTCCTGAGTATATGGTTGATACACCGTGAACTCAGACACATTGGGGGCTCCTTGAGGATGCCCCCACCTCTGCCATAGGCTGCTCATTTTTCACTTTCTTCTGTACAATGGGCCTTGCTGCCAAGCAGGTAGACACAGTCTCATAATGTTCATCTTCACCATCACTTAACACACCACTGTCAGAAATGCTGGCTTCTTCAGGGCCATGGGGTTCTTGCTCTAATGTCAATATTCATTGCTCTAGTTCTTCCAAGTGTCTCTGCACATTACATGCTGGTGTGGCATCATGGAGAGCACTATCCATATTTGCCTTCAGGGCATTCAGGTGGTGCCAGCAGCAGTCTGTGCCACCTTGTTCAGCAAATGGGAACTCACCACCTATAACACCTTTTCAGTGCTATCTGGTGACCTGTCCACTGCCTTCCAGTCTTCCACTGGAGTCCACCCTGAGAGGACCATGGCCACATGGTACCACATGCTGTATGGTGGCCACTGACTTTCTCCATCCAATGGAGCCTCAGGCTTTTCTACCTGCTGGGCATCCTGCCGACTATGCCAATTATATTGCTGATCCTGTTTGTGACACCAGTTGTCTCACTATATCTCACTGTGTGCACTGTTCACTGAACCCAGGGTAGGCAAGGATTGAGCTGGGAGGCTGGAAGAAGGGAGGAGCCATAGGAACTGCAGACACATTTATTATCTCATGGCTGGCATAGCAGTTGTTGCAGCAGACATAACATAACACAACATAATCACATACAACCCTTCAGGGTTTTTCACACACATGAAGCTTACGTGTGCTGTGCTCAGTTGCCCAGTCTTGTCCGACTCTGAGACCCCATGGACTGTAGCCCACCAGCCTCTTGTGTCCGTGAGAGTTTCCATGCAAGAATACTGGAGTGTGTTGCCATTTCTTCCTCCAGGGGATCTTCCCCACACAGAAGTCAAACCCACATCTCCCGTATCTCTTGCACTGCAAGCAGACTCTAATGCTGAGCCACTGTGGAAGCCCATTCATACAAGCGTACCACACATAAACCTGTGATCAAGAGAGTACCTCGTGATGCGCCTGTGCAGTGCTATAAATGATCTCAGCTTTTACATAGTCATGATTTACAAACTGTGGAGTGAGAGAGCCTGAACATGTCATCTTGGCTAATTTGCTCTCTCCCCATACAGACCTTTCCCAAACCTGCCATAGCTTAGCACCAGGAGAGAATTCCCCAACTTCTCACCCAGAGGGGAAAATAAAGAGAAGAGCTTACATCCAATATTTTAGCTTTTTGACAGGCTACCTAAGGGACTGGTTTCTTTCTGCCTCATGTAACACTAGCAGTATATTCAGAGCAATGGTACACCTAGCATAGTCTGGAACCCTAGGGGCCATTGAGAACTAACATGAGTTGGGGGCAGCTTGCTATAGCCAGAGAGCTATATAATGAAGAAATAATATTCTCTTCAACAAATGATACTCAGAAAACTAGATATCCGTAGGCAACAGAATAAAATTGGACCCCTGTCTTATACTACTCAAGATAGATTAAAGGCTTAAACACAAGACCTGAAACTGTAAGACTAAAAGAAGAAAAATACCGAAAGAGCTATATCTGGGCAGCAATATCTTGGATACCACCAAGAACACAGGAAACAAAAGCAAAAATAGATAAGTGGGATAATACCAAATTAAATGCTTGTACACAGCAAAGAAAAAATCAACAGAGTAAAAAGCAACCTATGGGATGGGAGAAAATTATTGTAAACCATCTATCTAATAAGGGGTTAATATCCAAAATATATAAGAAGCTCATACAACTCAATAGTAACAAATAATAGCAGTAATAATAATAACCTGATGATGATAATAATAATATATAAAATATAATAATAATAACCTGATTAGAATTTCAGAAGTATTCTGTTGAAGATTATGAGTTTCTTTAGCTCCCACATCAGTTAGTTGACTACAGAGAAAGCAGCTCTTTTGCAAGATAAAGTCTGCACCTCATTGGAACCCAAGACCATGAAAGGTTCTTTCCACAGAAAGCTTCTCTAGTAGATTAAGACTGGCCAAAATAACAAAGTAGGAAGACCCTGAGCTCACCTCCTCTCATGAACACACTGAAATATCTTCAGAACAATCATCAACAAAAAAGACCAGAAGCTATCAGAAATTATTTACAAATAAAGATATAAAGAAGGAAATACAACTATCAATAGAGCTAGGAGGGGCAGACTAGTAATATAATCAAGTCCCATACTCCCTAGTGGGTGACCCACAAACTAGAGGATAATTATATTGCAGAGATTCTGCCACAGGAGAGTTCTAAGCCTCATGTCGTTCTCCTCAGCCTGGGGGTCCTGAACAGGGAAGATAAACCTCAAAAGCATTTGGCTTTGAAGCCCAGCAAGGCTTGATTTGGAGAATTCCAAAGGACTGGGTGAAATACAAACTTCACTCTTAAAGGACACACACAAAATCTCATGAGCACCAGAACCCAGAAAAATCAGTAATTCAATAGGAGCCTGGGCCATACCTACCTGCTTGTCTTGGTGCTTCTCTAGGAGAGGCAGAGGCAGCTGCAGCTCTCTCTAGTAACATGGACACTGGCAGCAGCTATATTTGGGAGCTTTCTGCTGAATGGGCTCTTCCATGGGCAGATCCCATCATGGGGCCCATCCTCAAGCTCACTGTCACTAAGGCTTGACCTTACCCAACCTGTAGGCACCAGTACTGTGACACCTCAAGCCAAACAACTAACTGGGCAGGGATACAACCTCACCCATCAGCAGACAGGTTACCTAAAGATTTCCTGAGCCCACAGCTCCCTCTAGACATGGCCCTGTCCAACAGAGGACCAGGAACCAGCTCCACCTGCTAGTAGGCAGAGACTGGCCTTGCCTTCCAGGAAGCCTGTACAGCCTCTAGGCCAATCTCTCCAACCACAGTCCAGATACTCAATGCAAGAAAATCACAATTTCAAAGCCTGTGGACCCAGCCCACCTATAGCAGTCCTGACCCTACCCTGGGACTAGTGGGCCCCAGAACTGCCCCCTTAGCAGCCCAACATAATCTTCAGAACACTCCAACTCTGTACCCAACTATGTAAAAAACTGCCTTCCTCCACCAGCAATCTGATATCAGTTTTTGGATCCCTAGGCCCAGCAACACAGAGAAGGCAATGGTAACCCACTCCAGTACTCTTGCCTGGAAAATCCCATGGATGGAGGAGCCTGGTAGGCTGCAGTCCGTGGGGTCTCTAAGAGTCAGATACAACTGAGCATCTTCACTTTCACTTTTAACTTTCATGCATTGGAGAAGGGATGGCAACCCACTCCAGTATTCTTGCCTGGAGAATCCCAGGGATGGGGGAGCTTGGTGGGGTGCCATCTATGGGGTTGCACAGAGTCAAACATGACTGAAACAACTTAGCAGCAACAGCAGCAGCAGCAGGCCCAGCAACCAGACTCTAAGACCCAGGTCTGCCTGCCAGTATTCCAGCACTACCCACAAGACTTGGCTTCACCTACTAATGGATGGGCAACATCTTCAGCATCTTCTGGATCCTGACTCCACCCACCATTGAGCCAGGGACCCCTGGGGTTCTGCAGTTAGCCATCTCAACACCAGGCCCCACTAACCAGCAGCCACCCAAGGAGGGTTTGGCAATGAACAGGCTAGGGGCCAACTAAGTCTAGCAGACTGCCCACACAGTATGCCTGTCACAACAGAAGGATCCATACAACCTTATCAGGGGTACCATTAGAGCATATAGCTTAGGTCATGAGAGGAGAATGTACTGCTGGAATGCATAAGAGGTCTGTTACAGAAAGCCTCCAAAGTTGAGAAACATAACTAACCTATTACATATATAAAAATATAAATAAAAACTAAGACAAAATGAGGTAGCAGAAAAATATGCTCCAGACAAAAAGTAGTAAAAAATATTCTATATCTACAATAATCAGTTAAAGGGTATACAGAATAATTAGATGTAAAATATGATTGTGAAAGCAGTAATCATGAGGAGAGGAGAGTACAAATGCAGGGTTTTAAAAATGCATTTGAAATGAAGAGATCAGCAACTTAAAACAATCATGTAGATAAATAGATATATATTGCTATATAGAAACATCAAGGTAACCATAAACCAAAAATCTATAATAGATACACACACAAAGTAAACCAAATATAACACTGAAGATAGTCATCAAATCACAAGAGAAGGGGACAAAAGATATATAGAAGGATATATTATACAACACAGGAAATATATCCAATATCTTATAATAACTATAAGTGGATTATAATCTTTTAAAATTGCGAATTACTATATTGCATACCTGTAACTTAAATAATATTGTATGTCAACAATACTTCAATAAAATAATTTTAAAAACTAAAAATTAACCTGATTAAAAATAGGCAAGAATAGTGTCATGAGTCCACTTACATAAGGTTTATAAAGTGGTGGACCTCACAGAAGAAAATAGAATTACATTTCAAGTGGTTGCTTGAGGGATGAAAAGTTGCTATTCTGTGGACATAGAGTTTCAGTCATTCAAACTGAAAAATTTCTAAAGCTCTGCTGTATGACCCTGTGATTATAGTTAATAAAATTGTTAAGAGGGTAGATTTCATTATGTGTTTATTACAGTTTTTAAAAATATAGGCAAGTTTACCTGGAAAAGAGTTGCACAAAACCAGCTACAGTTGTAGCTCCATCTTCAACTTCTTGACATCTCCCTTGACAAAAAGCACACTAAGTCATCTTCAAGTTTAAAGTATTCAGCAAATAATTACACAGCAGAGACACCAGAGGGTGCAACTGATACTCATGACAAATATGATAATACTATATTAGCTGGTGATCCCTGGGGCAGAAAGATTACCTGGAGGAGGAAATGGCAAACTGCTCCAGTATTCTTGCCTGAAAACTCCCATGAACAGAAGAGCCTGGTAAGCTACAATCCAAAGGGTCACAGACTCAGATACAACTGAGTGACTGAGCAAACACCCACTCTCCAGGTTGCTGTATGAATATATACAGCAACACAAATTGGAATAAAATGGAACTTGTCCCCTGTTGGCAGAGTTACCCAAACAAATGGGATCAATAATCATCAAATCTAGTACAATAAAGAATTGTTTCAAAACAAACTCATTAAGGATGCCAAATAAAAGCATTTGTTGTTGCTGTTGTTCAGTCACTAAGTCATGTCTAATTCTTTGCAATACCATGGACTGCAGTACAACAGGCTCAGCTATCCTCCACTATCTCCCAGAGTTTGCTCAAATTCATGTCTGCTGCACATTATCTTTGACAAAGGAGGCAAAAATATACAATGAAGAAAAGACAGTCTCTTCCACAAATGATGCTGAGAAAACTGATCAACCACACACAAAAGAATGAAATTAGAACACTTTTTAACATCATACAAAAAATAAACTCAAAATGAATTAAAGATCTAAATATAAGACCAGAAACTATAAAGCTCTTAGAGGAAAACATAGGCAGAACACTCTCTGACATAAATCACGGCAAGATCCTCTATGACCCACCTCCCAGAGTAATGGAACTAAAAACAAAAATAAACAAATGAGACCTAATTAAACTTAAATAATTTTGCACAATGAAGGAAACTATAAACAAGTTGAAAAGACAGCCTTCAGAATAGGAGAAAATAATAGCAAATGAAACAACTGAAAAGGATTAATCTCCAAAATATACAAGCAGCAAATACAGCTCAATACCAGAAAAATGAACAACCCAATCAAAAAGTGGGCAAAAGAACTAAACAGACATTTCTCCAAAGAAGGAATACAAATGGCTAATAAATACATGAAAAGATATTCAACACCACTCATTATTGGAGAAACGCAAATCAAAACCACAGTGAGGTATCATCTCATGCTGGTCAGAACGGCCATCATCAAAAAGCCTACAAACAATAATGCTGGAGAGGGTGTGAAGAAAAGGGAGCCCTCTTTTGGTGGGATTGCAAACTGGTACAGCCACTATGGAGAACAGTGTGGAGATTCCTTAAAAAATTGGGAATAGGACTGCCATATGACCCAGCCAATACCATTGCTGTGCATACACCCTGAGGAAACCAGAATTTAAAGAGACACATGAACCCCAATGTTCATTGCAGCACTATTTACGAAAGCTAGAACATGGAAGCAAACTAGATGTCCATCAGCAGATGAATGGATAAGGAAGTTGTGGTACATATACACAATGGAATATTATTCAGCTATAAAAAGGAGCACATTTGAGTCAGTTCTAATGAGGTAGATGAAACTGGAGCCTATTATACAGAGTGAAGTAAGTCAGAAAGAGAAACACAAATACTATATATTAACACATATATATGGGATTTAAAATGACAGTAATGACGATCCTACATGCAGGGCAGCAAAAGAGACACAGATGTAAAGAACAGACTTTTGGACTCTGTGAGAGAAGGCAAGGGTGGAATGATTTGAGAGAATAGCACTGAAACATGTATATTATCATATGTAAAATAGATGACCAATGCAAATTTGATGCATGAAGCATTCCACCCAAAGCCAGTGCTGTGGGACAGCCCAGAGGGATATGGTGAGGAGGGAGGTGAGAGGGAGTTCAGAATGGGGGGACACAAGTTTACCTGTGGCTGATTCATGTCACTGTATGGCAAAAACCATCAAAATGTTATAAAGTAATTATCATCCAATTAAAATACATAATTTTAAAAAACTCCTGTCTGTTGAGTCAGTGATGCTATCTAACCATCTTATCCTCTGCTGCCTGTTCTCCTTTTGCCCTCAATCTTTCCAACATTAGGGTCTTTTCCAATGAGTCAGTTCTTCACATCAGATGGTCAAAGTATTGGAATTTCAGCTTCAGTACCTGTCCTTCTAATGAATATTCAGAGTTGATTTCCTTCAGGATTGGCTGATTTGATCTCCTTGCTGTCCAAGCAACTCTCAAGAGTCTTCTGCATCGCCACAATTTGAAAGCACCAATTCTTCAGCACTCAGCCTTCTCTATTGTCTACACTCATATCGGTACATGACTAACGGAAAAACCACAGCTTTGACAGTATGGGCCTTTGTCTGCAAAGAGATGTCTCTGCTTTTTAATGTGCTGTCTAGATTGTCACACCTTTCCTTCCAAGCAGCAAGTGTCTTTTAGTGTCATGGCTGCAGTCACCATCCACAGTGACTTTGGAGCCCCCCAAAATAAAATCTGTCACTGCTTCCACTTTTTCCCCTTCTAATTGCCATAAAATGATGGCATCAGATGCTATGATCTTAGTTTTTTGAATGTTGAGTTTTAAGCCAGCTTTTTCATTCTCCTCTTTCACCGTTATCAAGAGGCTCTTGAACTCCTCTTCACTTTCTGTCATTAGAGTGCTATCATCTGCATATATGAGGTTGTTGGTATTTCTCCCAGCAATCTTGATTTCAGCTTGGATTCATTTAACATGGCATTTTGCATTCTGTACTCTACATATAAGTTAAATAAGCAAGGTGACAATATACAGCCTTGATGGATTCCTTTTTTGATTTTGAACCACTCCATTGTTCATGTTTGGTTCTAACTGCTGCTTGTTGACCCGCACAGCGATTTCTCAGGAGACATACATGTTTCTCAGGAAGGTACCTGAGACAGGTAACAGATAATAAAAGCACTATATTCCTATTAAAATATGGCACCATAGAATAAAATACATTAAAATACTTTTTAAAACATAAGAAGGGATGCTTTATCAGAAAAAAAAAAAAACATTAAATTTAAATAAAAAACTGGGTTGTAGCAAGTGGCTTCTGTCAGGTAATTTAACCTCTGTAAATTTAGTTCCTCAGATCAGCTAATTTGACCCACCCCCCTACCCACCCCCCGCCCAGCCTTAGTGTTCAGAGCCTCTGGCTCTCCTCAGTATCTTGGCCTGAATGCCCTTAACCCCGCTCCATGGTCAGAAACCTGCTCAGTCATTAAGGTTTGTCACTAGAAAAGATTTCCTCCTCCCCAAGGCAGAATTGGCCAACAATCTTAGATTTCATCCAAGTCCATATTCAGCTCAGAGGTTTGGTCACATCTGTATGATTTCATTAAAATTAAGGGAAAACTCTACACTAGAATTGGAGAAGGCAGTAGCACCCCACTCCAGTACTCTTGTCTGGAAAATCCCATGGACAGAGGAGCCTGGTGGGCTGTAGTCCATAGGGTCGCAAAGAGTCGGACACGACTGAGCAACTTCACTTTCACTTTTCACTTTCATGCATTGGAGAAGGAAATGGCAACCCACTCCCAGCGTTCTTGCCTGGAGAATCCCAGGGATGGTGGGAGCCTCATGGGCTGCCGTCTATGGGGTCGCACAGAATGGGACACGACTGAAGCGACTTAGCAGCTACACTAGAATTAGAAGGGCCTCTTCTCACAATCTGCCTTGGGAAAGGTCAACCTCTTCTTAAAATAGATTAAATGCCTCTTAGGTTTAATCTATGTAATTAAACCTGATTTATGTACTCAACATAGCTAAAATTACTCTAATAGAACTCACAGAAATAGCAATCAGGACCAAAAAAAAGAAAAACAAAAAACAAAAACCAGGATCAAGAATCAGATACTAAACAGGAATATAATTTGGTTTGACTAAATAGGTGGTTGATGATTTTCACTCTCACTTCCTACTGGGGCTTAGGGTAGAGATCAATAAAGTGATATAGAATTGCAGGATAAGACGTGGGACTAGGCTTTCTCCATTTCAGAAAAATCCAACGGCAATCAAGAGGCTAATCTATAATGGACCAGACACACTGGTTGATGTGTATCCACACTGGACAGACAGCACATTTGAGGCCCTATTCATGGCATTCTCAGTTAAGCTCCACTGGGAAGGGGTTCCAGTCTTTCATTGTTTTTCCTCATGTATTCCTAGCTCTTACTGATACTCAGTAAATATTGGTTTAATAAATGAACAGAGAATTTGCAGATAAGATTTAAATATTGGTTATTAATAGGTGTATTCCTTTGATTAATTGCTTAATCTCTGGAATCTTAATTCCCATATTCTTGAAAGGGGAATGATTATATACTTTTCAGATACGTGAGAGGTTAAGGTAAGAAATCTAAGTATCTGACAGAATGCTGCATGGCATATAGGAATAGTTACATATAATTGATTTATTTACCTTTACTCCCTTAAATGATTTCTTTAATAATTGCAAATACTATTGAAAGTAATGTTATGAATTTTTTTGGAAAAGTAGAGACCATATTTTTTTATGATAATTTGCATAGAGCAGTGAAAAGTCCTCCAAATTCTGTCCATATGAAATGAATTTCAGTTGTGGGAAATTTGAAATTATTTATTAATGTACTTATTTTTTAAAAGAAAAAGTACATTATTTCCAGATAAACGTTTTTCTTTTGCTTAATTCTTTAGCATTATGTTTTTATCTTTTGAATTCCTTATAAAATCTTCATGGGCATTCCTAGGCTAAATCTGCTACCAAGGGTAACAAGAAACCAAGGGTTTCTTCTGACCAATGATGTATATATAAGATTCTGGAATTATCACCATCATTCTCAAATGAACATAAATTTATCTATTCTGCATATCTCTAAGTCACCTACAAATTATCCTTGCCAGTGGCAAACATAATCATATTCAAGATTACTGACAATTATTTTGTCTGTGAGGCAGCTAACACTATAAATGTGCCCTTGTAATATACGGAAGTTTCGATAACAATGATGAATTCATAGCTGTGTGTTCTGTTGTACATAATTAGAGCCTCAAGAAATGATCTATTTTAACATGAACAATATTCTCTGCAAAAAGAGATGGAGCCAAGAAGGCAAGTAAGGATATTGTGATTTGACAATGATCATTTCGACATACATTTTAAAACAGTTTATACCAACTTTCCCAGATTTGAATGAAAAGGAAAAAAGCTACATGTACCCCATTAAAAATTAAACCTCCACATTTCCAACAAAAAATTAGTCATCGTATTTAAAAATAGTTTTATTCAAGCCCTTAATAAACATAATCTAAGAATAGATATCCTGAATTTAAATAGGACTACTCAGCCAATTGGAGCATCTCAGGTGGCTCAGTGGGAAAGAACCTGCCCGCTAATGCAAGAGATGCAGATTCAACCCCTGGGTCAGGAAGATCCCCTGGAGAAGGAAATGGAAATCCATATCAGTATTCTTGCCTGGGAAATCCCATGGACAGAGCAGCCTGGTAGTCTACAGTCCATGGGTCACAAAAGAGTGGGACACAGCTTAGCAACTAAATAACAACAGTCTACCAATTACCATATTGTCTACCCAGTGCAATTGAATATCTTGCACAGATTACAATAGAACCCTCCTGGTGGGCTATAGTCCATGGTGCCACATAGAGTCGGAAATGACTGAGCAACTGACACACACACATTTCATGCATAAGTAAACATGTGTTGAGGTTAAATGTTCCATCTTTTTTTTTTTTTTTTTTTTTTAACAACAGTGATTGACTCAAGCATGTTGCTAACAACTTGGTCAAGTTGGAGATAATCTATGGCCTTTTTCTATGTGGAAATAATAGAGCTTTCTTCCCTTCTAAGGATACAAACGTGATAATGTAGCTCCTGGCTATAATAATCCCATCCATGAAATGGCACAAATGAAGGACAAAATGTAGAGAATCCTGGAGGCCAACTCTGATGTCAAAATCCTGAGGTTTTCGGTATTGTTATGTTCCAGTGATTCTTCCTTCAACTTTATAAAAAATTCCGGTATTCTACTTTTGTTAAAACCAATTTGATTTGGACTTTAGTGATTTCTAATGAAAAAGTGTATACAGCACTGGTTTAGCTGTGCCCTTACTCTTGGTATCAGTTATTCTCAAATTATATCAGCTTAGTTCAGTTCCTCAGTGGTGTCTGACTTTTTGCAACCCCACGGACTACAGCACACCAAGCCTCCCTGTCCAAAACCAACTGCTGGAGCTTGCTCATACTCATGTCCATCGAGTCAGTGATAACATCCAACCATCTCATCCTCTGTCATCCCCTTCTCCTCCTAGCTTCAATCTTTCCCAGCATCAGGGTCTTTCCCAGTGAATCAGTTCTTTGCATCAGGTGGCCAAAGTATTGGAGCTTCAGCTTCAGTATCAGTCCTTCCAATGAATATTCAGGACTCATTTCCTTTAGGATTGATATTTTGGATCTCCTTGCAGTCCAAGGGACTCAAGAATCTTCTCCAACATCACAGTTCAAAAGCATCATTTCTTTGGCCCTCAACTTTCTCTCAAGAATCTTCTCCAACACCACAGTTCAAAAGCATCAATTCTTTGGCCCTCAACTTTCTCTCAAGAATCTTCTCCAAAACCACAGTTCAAAAGCATCAATTCTTTGGCCCTCAACTTTCTTTACGGTTCAACTCACATCCATACATGACTACTGGAAAAAACATAGCTGTGACTGAAGGAACATTTGCCACCAAGTAACGTGTCTGCTTTTTAGTATGCTATCTCGGTTTGTCATAGATTTTCTTCCAAGGAGGAAGCGTCATTTAATTCCATGGCTGCAGTCACCATCTGCAGTCATTTTGGAGCCCAAGAAAATAGTGTATCACTGTTCCATTGTTTCCCCATCTATTTGCCTTGAGGTGATGGGACTGGATACCATGATCTTTTCTTTTCTTTTTTTTCTTGGAATGTTGAGTTTTAAACCAAGTTTTTCACTCTCCTCTTTCACTTTCATCAAGAGGCTCTTTAGTTCCTCTTCACTTTCTGCCATAAGGGTGGTGTCATCTGATTATCTGAGGTGATTGATATTTCTCCTGGCAATCTTGATTCCAGCTTGTGCTTCATCCAACATGGCATTTCTCATGATGTTCTCTGCATATAAGTTTTATAAATAAGGTGACGATATACAGCCTTGATGTACTTCTTTTCCAATTTAGAATCAGTCTGTTGTTTCATGTCTGGTTCTAACTGTTCTTTCTTGATCTGCATACAGGTTTCTCAGGAGACAGGTAAGGTGCTCTGGCATTCCCACATCTTTAAGAATATTCCACAATTTGCTGTGATCCACACAGTCAAAGTCTTTGGCATAGTCAATAAATGAGAAGTAGATGTTTTTCTGAAACTCTCTTGCTTTTTCTATGATCCAGTGGAGGTTGGCAATTTGATCTCAGGTTCCTCTGCCTTTTCTAAATCCAGCCTGAACATCTGGAATTTCTCAGCCTACATATTGTTGAAGCCTAGCTTGGAGCGTTAACTTTGCTAGCATGTGAAATGAGTGCAATTGTGTGATGGTTTCAACGTTCTTTGGTGTTGCCTTTCTTTGGGATTGTAGCTAGCTTGTGCCATTTATAAGCTAGCAAGACCACCACTATGAAGATGTCTTTTTATATCTTCTTTTCCCTCAGAACTTGGAACACATCCTCACAAGTTCATTTTCCTTAACATTAGTTGTAAATGTTCTCCAGTACAAAGTGATTTTCTAAAGTTTCATGAAGCACTTGTATGGCCGTATCTTTGAGATGAATGATTTACCCTTTCAGGAACTTAAAAACTTCACTTAGAATCAGGCTCTTCATCGGAGAAGTTACAAAAGATTCCTGGTGTTTGACACAAAGCCTTCAGTCTTTTCATTTTTTCTGCTTTATTTCACTGAAATAACTGAACCAAAGCTCTCAAAGGACAAAATCATAACTTGATTACCATTGTATCTTCAAATTTTAGGAATACTTTATATATTCTTGAGTAAAGAGAGGTGTGTTTATTCATCATTGGCTCCAGGAATTATCCTCTGTGCTACTTAAAGTAAGAGATGGACACATCGAGATGGAAAGAGAAGGATCATAATTTATTTCATAGAATGAATTATGGACAGAAAACTTTGGATACGGTTATTTATCTGTAAAACCTGACCACCTTCTTGAGAAGTTTAAAATATTATCATTTGTTTTGCCCTTTTCTCCTTTATTCACTGCAGTGAAACTATATCATCAGTTCAGTTCAGTTCAGTCGCTCAGTCGTGTCCGACTCTTTGTGACCCCAGGGATCGCAGCACATGAGGCCTCCCTGTCCATCACCAACTCCCGGAGTTCACTCAAACTCACGTCCATCGAATCAGTGATGCCATTCAGTCATCTCATCCTCTGTCGTCCCCTTTTCCTCCTGCCCCCAATCCCTCCCAGCATCAGAGTCTTTTCCAATGAGTCAACTCTTCACATGAGGTGTCCAAAGTACTGGAGTTTCAGCTTTAGCATCATTCCTTCCAAAAAACACCCAGGACCAATCCCCTTTAGAATGGACTGGTTGGATCTCCTTGCAGTCCAAGGGACTCTCAAGAGTCTTCTCCAACACCACAGTTCAAAAGCATCTATTTTTCATGGCTCAGCTTTCTTCACAGTCCAACTCTCACATCCATACATGACTACTGGAAAGACCATAGCCTTGACTAGACGGACCTTAGTCAGCAAAGTAATGTCTCTGCTTTTCAATATGCTATCTAGGTTGGTCATAACTTTCCTTCCAAGGAGTAAGCATCTTTTAATTTCATGGCTGCAGTCACCATCTGCAGTGATTTTGGAGCCCCCCAAAATAAAGCCTGATACTGTTTCCCCATCTATTTCCCATGAAGTGATGGGGCCAGATGCCATGATCTTTGTTTTCTGAATGTTGAGCTTTAAGTCAACTTTTTCACTCTCCTCTTTCACTTGCATCAAGAGGCGCTTTAGTTCCTCTTCACTTTCTGCCATAAGGGTGGCGTCATCTGAATATCTGAGGTTATTGATATTTCCCCCAGCAATCTTGATTCCAGCTTGTGCTTTTTCCAGCCCAGCGTTTCTTATGATGTACTCTGCATATAAGTTAAATAAGCAGGGTGACAATATACAGCCTTGATGTACTCCTTTTCCTATTTGGAACCAGTCTGCTGTTCCATGTCCAGTTCTAACTGTTGCTTCCTTACCTGCATACAGATTTCTCAAGAGCCATGTCAGGTGGTCTTGTATTCCCATCCCTTGAAGAATTTTCCACTGTGCCATGAAAGTACTGGGTTCTAAGCACAATAAGGAATTTGAATACTAAACTTTCTCTACACTTTGATATGTACATCCTTGGTTCAAATAATTCAATCCTAGAAGCAATCTGGATTTCAGTAAACTTCATTAAAATTATTAAAACAGCCAGAAACTCTTGAAATTCAATAGATGATGATATTTCACAAGTGCTTTATACTGTCTGTTGGAAAAAGAAATGGCAACCCATTCCAATATTTTTTCCTGGAGAATCCCATGGACAAAGGAGCCTTGTGAGCTACAGTCCATGGGGTCACAAAGAGTCTGACACCACTGAGTAACTAGCACTTTCATACTGTCTATAGGCTTACACTTAACCAACCTCTTTGTTATAAGTAACATACTGTTGTCATAACAACTTTGGAGAAGGTTGTGATGAATGGGATACTGAATTGGTGATGACACAAGGAGATAATTTAATAATATGTCTGCTGGGATGACAATGTCAAAAGTCAGAGGACTGCTTTTTCCAGAAACTTCATATGGTAGGCTCATTGGGGACTTAATCTTATCAAGCTAAAACAATACATCTGAACAGATTCCTTTCCTTCACTCCACTGTTACTCGTAATAGGAAGTATTGTCTTAAAGAACAATGCTTCTGAGGCTGATATATGAATACCATAAATTATATTTCTACACTTTTAAATTTTCTCATGTATTTTTAATTAATTAATTTTTATTGAAGCATAATTGATTTGCAATATTGTGTTAGTTTCTGCTGTTTAGCAAAGTGAATCATATCTGGTCAGAATGACCATGGTCAAAAAATATAAAAACTATAAATGCTGGGGGACTTCCGTCATAGTTCAGTTGGTAAAGAATCTGCCTGCAATGCAGGAGACTCCAGTTCGATCTTCCTGGGTCGGGAAGATCCTCTGGAGAAGGGATAGGCTACCCACTCCAGTATACTTGGGCTTCCCTTGTGGCTCAGCTGGTAAAGAATCCACCTGCAACGTGGGAGACCTGGATTTGATCCTGGGTTGGGAAGATGCCCTGGAGAAGGGAAAGGCTACCCTTTGGCCTGAAGGACTCTCTGGCCTGGAGAATTCCATAGACTGTATAGTCCATGGGGTCACAAAGTGTCGCATGGGGTCACGACTGAGCTAATTTCACTTCACTTCACTTCACTTCATAAATGCTGGAGAGGGTGTGGACAAAAGCAAATTCTCCTACACCATTGGTGGAAATGTAAATTGGTACAACCACTATGGAAACAGTATAAAAGTTACTTAAACAACTAAAAGTAAGGTCACCATATGATCCAGCACTTCCACTCCTGGGCACATATTTAGAGAAAAACATAATTTGTATATATATATACATACCCGAATGTTCATTAGAACACTAGTTACAATTGACAGGACATGGAAGCAATCTAAATGTCCATCAATGGAGGAATAGATGTATATGTATACATATAGATGTATATACATATATATTGGACATAGGATATTACTCAGCCATAAAAAGAATGAAATAATGATCAATCATCAAACAAGTGATCAATCCAAGAGGAAGATATAACAATTGTAAATATAATGCGCCTGACATAGGAGCACTCCAATATATACTGTAAATGATACTGTAAATGCTAACAGCCATAAAAGGGGAAGGCAGTCTACACTTTCAATAATATTTTTTTTCATTTTTCTTCCAAGTGTGGAGCCAGTACATATCTTTACTTTTCATATTTATAGTCATTGGCCTAGAGCAGGGGTCCCCAAACTTAGGCCATAGGCATGTACCAGTCCACTGCCTGTTAGGAACTGGGCCACACTGCAGGAGGTGAGTAATGGGTGAGTAAGTGAAGTTTCACCTCTATTTACAACCACCCCCCAACACTTGCATTACCACCTGAGCTTTGCCTTCAGTCAGAGCCGTGGCAGCATTAGATTCTTATAGGAGTGCAAACTTTACTGTGAACTGTGCATGTGAGGTATCTAGGTTGCATGTTCCTTATGAGAATCTCATGCCTGATGATCTGAGGTGGAGCTGAGGCAGTGATGATACCACTGGGGAGTGACTGAAAATGCAGATTATTATTAGCCAAGAAGTTTGACTGCACAGAGACCATAGTAAATCGATTGCTTGCAGGCTCATATCAAAACCCTATCAGTGAGTTGGCAGATGAGGAGTGGCATCTGATCACAGACTTTATAGTGGCAAGTGAGTTGATGTTCTTCAATTGTACAGCTGCATGTTGTTGCAGGTTTGAAAAATAGACACTATTTTAGTCTATATATGATCTGCCAGTTATTTTATTTACCAGTTCCATCTGTGCCTCTTTCCCACACTGTGCACTTGTCTCAGTCAAAGTTTTAGCAAGCCCACAAGTTAATATTAGCCAAAGAGTGAAAAACAAACATCACTGGAGAGCTTCTTGGAAAAGGGGAAAAGATTCAATGATGAGAAGACAGAAGGCTCTATTACACTGCCAACAAAAAGAAAGCTGCATTTGAAAGAAAATGCTGAGTCCTTTAAATAAACCCAATAAACATTATGGATTTATTGCAACAGGTGATGTGACATTCTCCAAGCCTGTCCTGTATAACATGTGGCAACTGGCTATGCAACAAGGCCATAAAACCTTTAAAATTTCTTTGTCACGTAGGAACCAAGTCCCCAACATTAAAAGACAAGTCTTTGAAGTTTTTCAAAAGAAAAAAAATAAACACAAAGAACAGAAGCAATTACTGAAGGTCACCACTTATTAAATATGTCTGCATTAAGAGTATCATTCTTAGTAGCTAACTGCATTGCTAAAGCTAAGAAGTCCTTTACTATTGGTAAAAAGTTGATCCTGCCTGCTGCTAAGGACATTTGTCGTGACCTTCCACATTTACCCTTTCTATTTGCCATGCAGTAATGGGGCCAGATGCTATGATCTTAGCTTTTTAAAATATTTAGCCTTAAGCCAGCTCTTTCACTCTCCTCCTTCATTCCCATCAAGAGGCTCTTTTGTTCCTCTTCACTTTCTGCCATCAGAGTGGTACCATACATATATCTGAGGTTGTTGATGTTTCTCCTGACTATCTTGATTCCAGCCTCATGGACTGCAAGGAGATCAAACCAAACAATCGTAAAGGAAATCAACCCTGAATATTCTTTGGAAGAACTGATGTTGAAGCTGAAGCTTCAATACTTTGGCCACTAGACGTGAAGAGCCAACTCACTGGAAAAGACTGTGATGCTTGGAAAGATTGTAGGAAAAAGAAGAAGGGGTAGCAGAGGATGAGATGGTTAGATAGCATCACCCACTCAATGGACTTGAATTTGAACAAACTCCCACAGATGGTGAAGGAGAGGGAAGCCTGGCATGCTTTGGTCCACGGGGTTACAAAGAGTCATAAAGGCACCAATTCTTGGCTGGCTGCCTTCATGGTTCAGCTCTCACAACTGTACATGACCACTGGAAAGACCATAGCCTTGACTATATGGACCTTTGTCAACAGAGTAATGTCTCTGCTTTTCAACACAACTGTCTAGGTTTGTTATAGCTTTCCTGCAAGAAGTAATCATCTTCTGACTTCATGGCTGAAGTCACCATCTGCAGTGACTTTAGAGCCAAAAAAGAGTAAATCTGTCACTGCTGCTACTGCTAAGTCACTTCAGTCATGTCCGACCCTGTGCGACCCCATAGACGTCAGCCCACCAGGCTCCCCCATCCCTGGGATGCTCCAGGCAAGAACACTGGAATGGGTTGCCATTTCCTTCTCCAATCTGTACTTCCACCTTTCCCCCTTCTATTTGCCATGAAATGCCATGATCTTAGTTTTTTTAATATTTAGTTTTAAGCCAGATCTCATTCTCCTCCTTTACCCTCATCAAGAGGTTCTTTTGTTCCTCTTCACTTTCTGCCATTCTGCCATTAGAGGCTGTTGATGTTTCTCCTACTTACCTTGATTCTAGCTCATAACTCATTCACCCCAGCACTTCTCATGATGTGCTCAGTTAGCTCAGTTCAGTTCAGTCCCTCAGTCTTCTCCGACTCTATGTGACCCCATGAACCGCAGCACGCCAGGCCTCCCTGCCCATCACCAACTCCCGGAGTCCACCCAAACCCATGTCCATTCAGTCAGTGATGCCATCCAACCATCTCATCCTCTGTCGTCCCCTTCTCCTCCTGCCCTCAATCTTTCCCAGCATCAGGGTCTTCCCAATGAGTCAGCTCTTTGCATCAGGTGGCTTAAGTATTGGAGTTTCAGCTTCAACATCAATCCTTCCAGTGAACACCTAGGACTGATCTCCTTTAGGATGGACTGGTTGGATCTGCTTTCAGTCCAAGGGACTCGCAAGAGTCATCTCCAACACCACAGTTCAAAAGCATCAGTTCTTCGGTGTTCAACTTTCTTTATAGTCCAACTCTCACATCCATACATAACCACAGGAAAAACCATAGCCTTGACTAGACAGGCCTTTGTTGACAAAGTAATGTCTCTACTTTTTAATATGCTATCTAGGTTGGTCATAACTTTCCTTCCAAGGAGTAAACATCTTTTAATTTCATGGCTTCAGTCACCATCTGCAGTGATTTTGGAGCTGAGAAAAATAAAATCAGCCACTATTTCTACTGTTTCCCCATCTATTTCCCATGAAGTGATAGGACCAGATGCCATGATCTTAGTTTTCTGAATGCTGAACTTTAAGCCAACTTTTTCACTCCCCTCTTACAGATTCATGAAGAGGCCCTATGGTTCTTCTTCACTTTCTGCCATAAGGGTGGTGTCATCTCCATATCTGAGGTTATTGATATTTCTCCTGGTAATCTTGATTCCAGCTTTTGCTTCATCCAGCCCAGCATTTCTCATAATGTACTCTACATATAAGTTAAATAAGCAGGGTGACAATATACAGCCTTGACGTACTCCTTTTCCTATTTGGAACCAGTCTGTTGGTCCATGTCCAGTTCTAACTGTTGCTTTCTGACATGCATACAGGTTTCTCAAGAGGCAGGTCAGGTGGTCTGGTATTCCCATCTCTTTCAGAATTGATGTGCCAAGTGTATAGTTTAAACAAACAGGGTGACAGCAGACAGCCCTGTCATATTCCCTTTTCGATCTTGAACCAATCAGTAGTTCTGTAAAGGGTTCTAACTATTGCTTCTTAACCCACATACAGGTTTCTCAGGAGACATTAAGATGATCTGCTATTCCCATCTCTCTAAGAGCTTTCCATAGTTTGTCATGATTTACAAAATGGCAACCCACTCCAGTATTCTTGCCTGGAGACTACCATGGACAAAGGAGCCTGGTGGGCTACAGTCTATGGGGTTACAAAGAGTCAGATACGATTGGGTGACGAACACACACACACACACACACACACACACACACACACACACACACACACACACAGTCAAAGGTTTAATGTAGTCGATGAAACAGAGATATGTTTTTCTGAAATTCCCTTGCTTTTTCTGTAATCCAACCAATGTTGGCAATTTGATCTCTAGTTCCTCTTCCTTTTCTATTACCAGGTTAGAGTCTGGAAGTTCTTGGTTCACATAATGCTGAAGCTTAGCATGCAAGATTTTAGGCATAACCTCACCAACATGTGAGATGAGTGCAATTGTCTGACGGCTAAGATATTCTTCGGTACTACCCTTCTTGGGAATTGGGATGAAGATTGACCCTTTCCAGTCCTGTGGCCACTGCTGGGTCTTCCAGATTTGTTGACGTAATGAATGCAAAACCTTGATGGCATCCTCCTATAGGGATTTGAATAGTTCTGCTGCAATCTCAATGCATCCACTAACTTTATTGAAAGCAGTGCTTCTTTAGGCCCACTTGACTTCACATTCCAGAATGTCAGGCTCTGCATGACTAACCACACCATCGTAGTAATCCCGTTCATTAAGATCTTTTTTATACAGTTCTCCCATGTATTCTTTCCTTCTCATCTTGATCTCTTCAGCATCTGCTAGGTTTCTACCATTTTTATCCTTCATTGTTCCCATCTTTGGGTGTAAAATTCCTTAATATTTTGGATTTTCCTGAAGCAATTTCTAGTCTTTTCCTTTTCAACATTGTTCATTGAATAAGGCCTTCTTGTTTCTTCTAGCTATTCTATGAAACTTTGCATTTAATTGTATGTATCTTTCCCTCTCTCCCTTGCTTTTCTCTTCTCTTCATTCTTCTGCTCTTTGTAAAGCCTCCCCTGATAATCACTTTGCCTTCTTGCTTTTCTTTTTCTTTGTGATGGTTTTGTTTGCCTCAACATAATAAGGGCCATATATGACAAGCCCTTAGCACACATTATTCTCAATGATGAAAAATGAAATCATTTCCTCTAAGATCAGGAACAAGACAAGTGTGCCCACTTTTGCCACTATTATACCATATAGTTTTGGAAGTCTTAGCCTACAGATGACATGATACTATACATATAAAACCCTAAAGATGCCACCAGAAAATTACTAGAGCTAATCAGTGATTTTAGTAAAGTTTCAGGATACAAAATTTATACACAGAAATCCTTTGCATTCCTATATACACTAACAATGAAAAATCAGAAAGAGAAATTAAGGAAACAATCCCATTCACCACTGAAACAAAAAGAATAAAATATGTAGGAATAAACCTACCTAAAGAGACAAAAACCCATACACATAAAACTATAAGACATTAATGAGATAAATCAAAGATGACATAAACAGATGATGAGATATATACCATGTTCTATGATTGGAAAAATCAATATTGTGAAAATGACTATACTACCATAAGCATTCTACAGATTCAATAAAATCCCTATCAAACTAGAAATAGTATTTTTCACAGAATTAGAACAAAATTTTACAGTGTGTATGAAAACACAAAAGACTCAGAATAACTTGCAATCTTGAGAAAGAGAAAGGGAACTGGAGAAATCAACCTTTCTGACTTCAGACTACACTACGAAACTACAGTCATTAAAACAGTACTGGCACAAAACCAGAAATATACACCAATGGAACAAGATAGAAAGCCCAGAGATAAATTCATGCTCCTATGGGTAACTTATCTTTGACAAAGGAGGCAAGAATATACAATGGAGAAAAGACAGCCTCTTCAATAGGTGGTTCTGGGAAAACTGGACAGTAATGAAACTAGAACACTTCATAACACCATACACGAAGATAAACTCAAAATGAATTAAAGACTTAAATGTAATACCAGAATGTACAAAGGTCTGAGGAGAAAATATAACAGAAAACTCTTTGACATAAATCACTGCAAGATCCTCTTTGAACCACCTCCTAGAATAATAGAAATATAAACAAAAATAAACAAGTGGGACTAAACAGAACTTAAATGATTTTTCACAGCAAATAAACTATAAACAAGATGAAATGACAACACCAGGAATGGGATAAATAATTGCAAACAAAGCAACTGACAAAGGATTCAGTTCAGCTCAGTTCAGTTCAATCATTCAGTCGTGTCCGACTCTTTGCAACCCCATGAACCGCAGCACACCAGGCTTTGCTGTCCATCACCAACTCCCGGAGGTCACTCAGACTCACGTCCATCGAGTCCGTGATGCCATCCAGCCATCTTATCCTCTGTCATCCCCTTCTCCTCCTGCCCTCAATCCCACCCAGTATCAAAGTCTTTTCCAATGAGTCAACACTTCACATGAGGTGGCCAAAGTATTGGAGTTTCAGCTTTAGCATCATTCCTTCCAAAGAACACCCAGGGCTGATCTCCTTCAGAATGGACTGGTTGGATCTCCTTGCAGTCCAAGGGACTCTCAAGAGTCTTCTCCAACACCACAGTTCAAAAGCATCAATTCTTTGGCGCTCTGCTTTCTTCACAGTCCAACTCTCACATCCATATATGACTACTGGAAAAAACCATAGCCTTGACTAGACGGACCTTAGTCAACAAAGTAATATTTCTGCTTTTCAATATGCTATCTAGGTTGGTCATAAATTTTCTTCCAAAGAGTAAACGTCTTTTAATTTCATGGCTGCAGTCACCATCTGCAGCGATTTTGGAGACCCCCAAAATAAAG
The DNA here is from genome assembly GCF_016772045.2 of Ovis aries. NCBI lineage: Eukaryota > Metazoa > Chordata > Mammalia > Artiodactyla > Bovidae > Ovis > Ovis aries. The sequence goes on along the minus strand of NC_056056.1, from coordinate 148,363,067 downwards.
TCTGACACTGTTTCCACTGTTTTCCCATCTATTTCCCATGGAGTGATGGAACCAGATGCCATGATCTTCGTTTCCTGAATGTGGAGCTTTAAGCTAACTTTTTCATTCTCCTCTTTCACTTTCATCAAGAGACTTTTTAGTTCCTCTTCACTTTCTGCCATAAGGGTGGTGTCATCTCCATATCTGAGCTTATTGATATTTCTCCTGGCAATCTTGATTTCAGCTTGTTTCTTCCAGCCCAGCGTTTCTCATGATGTACTCTGCATAGAAGTTAAATAAGCAGGGTGACAATAAACAGCCTTGACGTACTCCTTTTCCTATTTGGAACCATCCTGTTCTTCCATGTCCAGTTCTAACTGTTGCTTCCTGACATGCATACAGATTTCTCTAGAGGCAGATCAGGTGGGCTGGTATTCCAATCTCTCTCCGAATTTTCCACAGTTTATTGTGATCCACACAGTCAAAGGCTTTGGCATAGTCAATAGAGCAAAAATAGATGTTTTTCTGGAACTCTCTTGCTTTTTCCATGATCCAGCAGATGTTGGCAATTTGATCTCTGGTTCCTCTGCCTTTTCTAAAACCAGCTTGAACATCTGGAATTTCATGGTTCACGTATTGCTGAAGCCTGTCTTGGAGAATTTTGAGCATTACTTTACTAGCATGTGAGATGAGTGCAATTGTGTGGTAGTTGGAGCATTCTTTGGCATTGCCTTTCTTTGGGGTTGGAATGAAAACTGACCTTTTCCAGTCCTGTGGCTGCTGCTGAGTTTTCCAAACTTGCTGGCATATTGAGTGCAGCACTTTCACAGCATCATTTTTCAGGATTTGAAATAGTTCAACTGGAACCCCATCCCTCCACTAGCTTTGTTCATAGTGATGCTTTCTAAGGCCCACTTGAGTTCACATTCCAGGATGTCTGGCTCTAGATGAGCGATCACACCATCGTGATTATCTGGGTCGTGAAGATCTTTTTGTACAGTTCTTCTGTGTATTCTTGTCACCTCTTCTTAATATCTTCTGCTTCTGTTAGGTCCATACCATTTCTGTCCTTTATCAAGCTCATATTTGCATGAAATGTTCCCTTGGGATCTCTAATTTCTTAAAGAGATCTCTAGTCTTTCCCATTCTGTTGTTTTCCTCTATTTCTTTGCACTGATCACTGAAGCAGGCTTTCTTATCTCTTCTTGCTATTCTTTGGAACTCTGCATTCAGATGCTTATATCTTTCCTTTTCTGCTTGGCTTTTTGCTTCTCTTCTTTTCACAGCTATTTGTAAGGCCTCGTCAGACATCCATTTTGCTTTTTTGCATTTTTTTCCATGGGGATGGTCTTGATCCCTGTCTCCTGTACAGCATCACGAACCTCATTGCATAGTTCATCAGGCACTCTATCTATCAGATCTAGGCCATTAAATATATTTCTCACTTACACTGTATAATCATAATGGATTTGATTTAGGTCATACCTGAATGGTCTAGCGGTTTTCCCTACTTTCCTCAATTTAAGTCTGAATTTGGTAATAAGGAGTTCATGATCTGAGCCACAGTCAGATCCTGGTCTTGTTTTTGTTGACTGTATAGAGCTTCTCCACCTTTGGCTGCAAAGAATATAGTCAATCTGATTTTGGTGTTGACCATCTGGTGATGTCCATGTGTAGAGTCTTCTCTTGTGTTGTTGGAAGAGAGTGTTTGCTATGACCAGTGCATTTTCTTGGCAAAACTCTATTAGTCTTTGCCCTGCTTCATTCCGCATTCCAAGGCCAAATTTGCCTGTTACTCCAGGTGTTTCTTGAATTCCTACTTTTGCATTCCAGTCCCCTATAATGAAAAGGACATCTTTTATGGGTGTTAGTTCTAAAAGGTCTTGTAGGTCTTCATAGAACCATTCAACTTCAGCTTCTTCAACATTACTGGTTGGGACATAGACTTGGATAACTGTGATATTGAATGGTTTGCCTTGGAGACAAACAGAGATCATTCTGTCGTTTTTGAGATTGCATCCAAGCACTGCATTTCGGACTCTTTTGTTGACCATGATGGCTCCTCTATTCTGAGGGATTCCTGCCCGCAATAGTAGCTATAATGGTCATCTGAGTCAAATTCACCCATTCCAGTCCATTTTACTTTGCTGATTCCTAGAATGACGACATTCACTCTTGCCATCTCCTGTTTGACCACTTCCAATTTGTCTTGAATCATGGACCTGACATTCCAGGTTCCTGTGCAATATTGCTCTTTACAGCATTGGATCTTGCTTCTATCACCAGTCACATCTACAGCTGGGTATTGTTTTTGCTTTGTTCCATCCCTTCATTCTTTTTAGAGTTATTTCTCCACTGATCTCCAGTAGCATATTGGGCACTTACTGACCTGGGGAATTTCTCTTCAGTATCCTATAATTTTGCCTTTTCATACTGTTCATGGGGTTCTCAAGGCAAGAATACTGAAGTTGTTTGCCATTCCCTTCTCCAGTGGACTGCATTCTGTCAGATCTCTCCACCATGACCCGCTCGCTGTCCTCATGTTGTCCCAGGGGCATGGCTTAGTTTCATTGGCTGTGTATTGTCACCCTGCTTATTTAACTTCTATGCAGAGTACATAATGAAAACTGCTGGACTGGAAGAAACACAAGCTGGAATCAAGATTGCCAGGAGAAATATCAATAACATCAGATATGCAGATGACACCACCCTTATGGCAGAAAGGGAAGAGGAACTAAAAGCCTCTTGATGAAAGTGAAAGTGGAGAGTGAGAAAGTTGGCCTAAAGCTCAACATTCAGAAAATGAAGATTATGGCATCCGGTTCCATCACTTCATGGGAAATAGGTGGGGAAACAGTGGAAACAATGTCACTTTGTTTTTCTGGGCTCCAAATTAACTGCAGATGGTGATTGCAGCCATGAAAGTAAAAGACGCTTACTCCTTGGAAGGTAAGTTATGACCAATCTAGATAGCATATTCAAAAGCAGAGACATTACTTTGCCGACTAATGTCCGTCTAGTCAAGGCTATGGTTTTTCCTATGGTTATGTATGGATGTGAGCATTGGAATCTGAAGAAGGCTGAGCGCCAAAGAATTGATGCTTTTGAACTGTGGTGTTGGAGAAGACTCTTGAGAGTCCCTTGGGCTGCAAGGAGAACCAACCAGTCCATTCTGAAGGAGATCAGCCCTGGGATTTATTTGGAAGGAATGATGCTAAAGCTGAAACTCCAGGACTTTGGCCACCTCATGCGAAGTGTTGACTCATTGGAAAAGACTTTGATACTGGGAGGGATTGAGGGCGGGAGGAAAAGGGGACGACAGAGGATGAGATGGTTGGATGGCATCTCTGACTCGATGGACGTGAATCTAAGTGAACTCCTGGAGATGGTGATGGACAAGGCAGCCTGGCGTGCTACGATTCATGGGGTCGCAAAGAGTTGGACACGACTGAGCGACTGAACTGAACTGAACTGTGGTCCTAGTGTGATTGGATTGACTAGTGTTCTGTGAGTATGATTTCAGTGTGTCTGCCCTCTGATGCCCTCTTGCATCACCTACCATCTTACTTGGGTTTCTCTTACCGTGGGCGTGGGGTATCTCTTCACAGCTGCTCCAGCAAGGCTCAGCTGCTGCTCCTTACCTTGGACGAGGGGTATCGCCTCACCACGGCCCTTCCTGACCTTCAATGTGGGTGGCTCCTCTAGGCCCTCCTGCGCCCAAGTAGACATGGCCGCTGCCCCTGGCCTCAGGCATGGGGTTGCTTCTGCCAGCCACTGCCCCTGGTCTTAGATGCGGGGTGGCTCCTCTCGGTCATAGCCTCTGACCTGGGACTTGGGGTAGCTCCTCTCGGCCGTAGCCCCTGACCTTGGACTCAGGGTAACTCCTCTGGGCCGTTCCTGCGTCGTCGCAAACAAAATGCTATAGACTAAGTAGCTTAAAAACAACAGAAATTTATTCCTCACAATTCATGAGGCTGAGAAGTCCAAGAGCAAGGCTCTGGCAAATTTAGTGTGTGATGATAACCTGTTTCCCAACTCATAGACAACCACTTTTTGCTCTAACTTCTCACGCAACTGAAGAGGCAAAAGACCTCTTTGGGGCTACAGTTAAAAGAGCACTAATCCTTCTCCACGTTCATGACCTAAGCACCTCCCAAAGGCCCAACTCCTAATATCATCACCTTGGGGGCTTATGATTTCAATATTTGAAATTTGAGGAACACAAATATTTAGTTCATAAGTGAGGAATACAGGAAAAAAAATTATTTTTCTCAGTAATTCCACTGGCTAAAGTGGGGGAGTGGGGGACAAAAGGTGAAGGAAAGCATGCCAATAGGAAGAATGCAGATCAAAGAGACTATAATAAAATAAAATCACCGACATCCAGCTCATACAAAAATACTAATAGAAGTAAAGCCATAATGTATAGGCCAAGGAAAGTTAATAGAAAAAATTAGAGTAAATATTCACAAATTATCGCCATTGAATTCTTTGCAGCAAACTTGAATTCAAAACTATCTTCTATCACTAATCTTCATGAGACTACTTTGATTCCTTCTGTCCATGTGATTTTTTAAAAACAACAAATCTTCTATTTAAACTAGTTTAAACACATCTGTCTATATACCCAATGCAATCAAGCACTCATCACAAGAGTCTACTTTGTAAACTAAAATGCCTTCTAGGCTCTACTAAAAAGAAGCATCAACATCAAATAATTACTTATACATAGTAAGTAATGCTCACATCAGTCAGTCAGTTCAGTGGCTCAGTCATGTCTGACCTTTGCAACCGCATGGACTGTAGTCTGCCAGACTTCCCTGTCCATCACCAACTCCAGGAGCATACATAGTTGTTAGAAAAATAGATCATATAAAATTTCTGATATTTGATTTTTTCATTTTTTTTTAACCCACAAACATGAATGTTCTACATAATAACATGAAAGCCTTGAGAGCGAACCTGCATCTGTTTTGTTTCCTGTTCTATCTTCAGGATCCAGAAAACTTCTTGTTACATACATAATAGGCTCTCGATATATATTTGATAAATAAGTGAATCAATTATTAATGGGCCAACTCTACTTTGTGGCCATTGCTAGTCTAGTACCCTTCTTCCTTAATAACTGTGCCCACATTTAGGGAGTTGAGACTGGGGACAGAAATATGCCCAGAAAAATATACTGATGATACTTAAGCATACGGTGAATGGTGCTGTAAGATTTGTGGTCTCTGAAGGAGAAGATTTAATTCCAGAACCAAAGACAGTTTCAGTCACTCAAAGCTTTGTGTAGATTTTTTTTAAGTTTAATAAAACAATTTCTTATCCTTTAGTTATCTTAGAATGAGCCCAAACATCTTCATGAGACTTTCAACTGCTTATGTAATCATCCTGTCTCTTTACTCGCTCCTTCTTTTGCCCTCATTTAATTGAAAAGCTTTCACATTCCTTGGTAGACATTTCATAAGGGAGAAACGGTGGTATCATTCCCTGCTTTGTTTTATCTCTGTTCTGGGGACCACATTGACCTGTAGTTCACTGGGATGAAATCTTCAAAGCAAAAAACCTCATTTCTTAAGAGTCTATCATCTTATGCATCTAATTTGGATTACTTTCCCAAAGCACATTCAACTGTCATTTACTTCAAAGAACTTCTAATACATCTCTGTTTATTTATGTCTTCACAGCTCACCTTGCCATCTTATTTAAAGTGAAAGTGACAGGAAAAGCTTCTGACCTAGACATCAGAAGGAGGCAGGACAGTACCCACTCTCACTAGTTTAAGTAATATACTTCTCAACTGGTGGCTAAGAAAAGATAAGAATGTCTCAAGATTTGTAAAAGTTCCACCAGAACCTTTCCCAAGGCACACATCCTGAGATAACTTTGGCACGAGATTAGCCAGGCAGAATGGGTTCTGGGCAACAGTCTCTGGGCAAGATATACTGTTGCTGTGTAATCAGGGGTACAAGTCTTGAGAAACAGTTCCCCGGCAAGATTTGTTACAATTATAATCATTAACACAGAGCCTAAAAAAAGCATTTCCATGAGTAATACATTGTGCTGTGTAGTCATTAGTTGGGACCTAAAGAAAGGCCAGTTCTCCAGCAAGATACATTGTTACACATGACTTAAGGAAAGCATGAGCAAGAATGTTCACCACCTTAAAGGCCTTTGGACTGCCTTCCTAAGCTTTAACTCTTTCATTCCCCTCTTTTTCTTTTAGGAGGATATGGCTGCCCAGGAGAGGCAAAACACTCTCATTCTGTAACTGCTTCTCAGATACCTCTGAGAACCCGCTCCAAAGAAGTCATGGGGGAAAGTCAATATATACGATTTTGGTGAAGGGGGAGTGCAGCGAAATCAAGCATTTATTTTACAATAAGTTTTCTACTAGTCATGAGGAACTAATGTCACCATTAAGGGATTTAGTGCTTTTCTGGATATGAGGAGATGTAAGAATTGGGCTTATGAAATCAGTCCTGAAAATGTCTAACTATCTAAAGATCTGTTCCACCAGTTTTCCTAGAGTACAGAGTGCCTCATTCTTCACCTCAAACTCCTTTCAGAGTACGTTGGAGGTTACCAGCCGCAGCAGCACAGGATTCAATCTCCACAGAGGCAGATGGCAAATGCCTTTGGCAAATGCCTTTGGCAAGTTGACATCATGAAAGGACTCAGAGACAAAGCAGAGAGGTTGAGAAAGTAAAGCAGAAGTTTATTTAGCAACAATATGCCCTCAAAGGGAGAGGGGGCAGGCAGGAGAGGAACTGCCCTACTGGGTTTCTTCGGAAAGCTAGTTACAAAGGTGTCAAATGGAAAAAATACGCACAACATAAAAGATGAGAGTTAGGATTTATTTGGTGAGAATGTTAGGACTGGAGCCCAGGAGGCAGCGTCTTTGGCAATCACGAGAGAGCTGACTCGAAGGAGGTAGGGGAGGACCTAGGCTATATACAAGTTTTGAAAAGAGGGGCAGGTAATTTGAACATTAAAAGACTGCTGTTAAAAGCTAAATTTCTCACATGGAAAGATACAGTGATCTTCTATGCATCTGAAGATGCAAGCACCTGGGCTTTTGAAATCGTGTTTTTTTTTTTTTTTCTTCATATGCATCTAGTTATCTGGGGCCAATCCTACTTTCCTTACTGTTAACCTCCTAATTCCTTGCTTACTGTAAGGAATGGTGGATTTGGTGGATGTCCATCTCTCACATCACCTCAGCTCTTCAGTGGTCAGTTCAGTTCAGTTCAGTCGCTCAGTCATGTCCAGCTCTTTGTGACCCTGTAGACTGCAGCATACCAAACTGCCCTGTCCATCACCAACTCCCGGAGCTTGCTCAAACTCATATCCATCAAGTCAGTGATGCCATCCAACCATCTCATCCTCTTTCGTCCCCTTCCCTTCCTGCCTTCAATTCTTTTTCAGTATCAGGGTCTTTTCCAATGAGTCAGTTCTTTGCATCAGGTGGTCAAACTATTGGAGCTTCAACTTCAGCATCAGTCCTTCCAATGAATATTCAGGACTGATTTCCTTTAGGATAGACTGGTTGGATCTCCTTGCAGTCCAGGGGACTCTCAAGAGTCTTCTCCAACACCATAGTTCAAAAGCATCAATTCTTTGGTGCTCAGCTTTCTTTATGGTCCAACTCTCATACCCATACATGACTACTGGAAAAAACATAGCTTTGACTAGATGGACCTTTGTTGGCAAAGGTCCTGGGTCTTCCCTGATAGCTCAGTTGGTAAAGAATCCACCTGCAATGCAGGAGACCCTATTTCGATTCCTGGGTCAGGAAGATTCACTGGAGAAGGAATAGGCTATGCGATCCAGTATTCTTTGGCTTCCCTTGTGGCTCAGCTGGTAAAGAATACTCCTGCAATGCAGGAGACCTGGGTTCAGTCCTTGGGTTGGGAAGATCCTCTGGAGAAGGGAAAAGCTACCCACTCCAGTATTCTGGCCTGGAGAATTCCATGGACTGTATAGTCCATTGAGTCACACAGAGTCGGACATGACTGAGCAACTTTCGCTTTGCTCAGTGCTACCAGGGAGGAAGTAGTTGATGGCTTCCAAATAGCTGGCTTTGTTTCACCTGGGCTCAGATATTTGCATTTGGAACAGCTTGTTTCCTGGTAAAAAGTAGAGCAGAAAATATTTCATCTTACAGTCCCTCCCCTTGGGAAATTCGGCCATATTGGGAGACATTTTATGACTATTGTTTCCTTTTGTCTCAAGTTGCTGGGAGGCTTATCCCAGATCAAGTGAAAGCTTTTTGTTGATATGTCCCTCCAGGTGTTAATTTCCAGATTAGGCCCATTGGTAGATAATAAAAGATTTTCTGCATCCTCTATCTTCTAACCTCATAGGATTGAGGAGATATTTCCCTTGTTGCTTCTTCCCATACCTAGAATCACACTAGCACAATCATTCTATGTTATAAATACAATCTATTTCTTTAAGAAGTTTAGCTGTCATTAATTCGGTCAGAGGCCTGGTAATACACAAGACAACAATCTTACAAAATAAACAGATTACAAATAATACAGCTAATAATGTTGTTAAAATTACAAGTAGATATTTAAGCCATGAACTTCCAGAACCAAACCAACTTCCTAAAAGATCACCAAGGCTAGGTAGTGGTTCATCTAAGGCAACAGTCTGATTTTTCATGTGAGTCATTAAATGTGTTATATTAGAGGATTCATCTGGTATGTAAATACAACATTTAGTTTGAATGATGGCACAGGTTCCTGTTGAGATGTTGCAAGGATATTAAGGACCATACAATTTTGTAAGACAGCTTTTCTCGTCATAAAGACTTCAGAATTTAGTAGGCTAATAGCCAGGTTGCTATCACCTAAGGCCTTTTGAGTGACTTTTGTTAAAGTTTCAGTGTGAGAAATAACACTTTCCAATCCTACTGAAGGCACAAAAATAGCTGCTAAATGATCATACCAATGAAATACAGATCTCTTGGTCCATCAGGCTTCTATTGATAGTAAATTTGTTGGAGTCACATCTAAGCTTGCATCAAAATGACCTTGAGCCCAAGGAAACCCTAAATTACACTCCCCAAGTTATCCTGGCAGAAGCCAGGGCCATAAATTGGACCTACAAAGCCACTGAATTCCTTTAGGTGTCATTGAATTCCAGTATATTTTTGGTCATCCGACTCAACTGTCCCATACTGATTGCTGTCTTTAAGAGAAATGGGGAGGGCGGTCCTAAGATGGCGGAGGAATAAGACAGGAAGACCACTTTCTTCCCCACAAATTCATCAAAAGAACATTTAAACGCTGAGTAAATTCCACAAAAAAACTTCTGAATGCTGGCAGAGGACATCAGGCACCCAGAAAAGCAGCCCATTGTCTTCAAAGGAGGTAGGAAAAAATATAAAAGACAAAAAAAGAGACAAAAGAGGTAGGGATGGAGCTCTGTCCCAGAAAGGAAGTCTTAAAAAGAGAGAAGTTTCCAAACACCAGAAAACACTCTCACTGCCAAGTCTGTGGCAAGCCTTGGAAGGACAGAGGGCAACATAACAGGGAGGAAAATTAAATAAATAATTAAAACCCACAGATTACGAGCCCAATGGTAACTCCCCCAGCAGAGAAGCAGCACAGATGCCTGCACCTGCCACTAGCAAGCGGGGGCTGGGCAGGGAGGCGCGGGCTGCATTGCTTAGAATAAGGATCTGGTCTGAATGCCCCAAGCACAATCTGAGCAAAATAACTTGGGCTAGCAAACCAGACTGTGGGATAACTACCACGTGAAAAGCCAGCCCTAACCTAAGGCACCGCCAGGCCCATGCACAGAACAAAGGACTGAACAGAGATAGCCAGCTGCAGACAATCCCCCTCCAGTGACAGGCAGCCAGAGCCAGAAGGGGGCAACTGCAGCCCCAGAGAGACATTATCTACCAAACTGTAAGCAGGCTTCTTTGCTAACTAAAACTTCTTGGGGTTCTGGATGGTCAACATCCACCTGAGAAGGTGCGCCAGTTGTATACCCAGAAAACCGAGTGGCAGGGACGGGGGAAGCGATTAGTCGCAGCAACAGCACTCGCCAAACATCTCATCACCTGAGCTGCTCGGACCTGGGAAGGGCAAAAAATGCAGGCCCAACTGAGTCTGAGCCTCTGAGGACTACCCGAGTGCCTGAACCTGAGTGGCTTAGACCTGGAAGGTGCACCCCAGGGCTGGACTCAGATGGTTCCTGGTGGAGCAACCTAGAGCTTGAGCAGTGTGGGCAGGGAGGGTACATGTGCCATGAGCGGGGGCAGGCCAAGTGTGGCTGAGACACTGCGAGTACATGCCAATGTTATTTGTTTGCAGCGTCCTTCCCTCCCCACAGTGCAACTGAACAAGTGAACCTAAAAAAAGTGTCCACCACTGCCCCCTTTATGTCAGGGCGGAAATCAGACACTGAAGAGACCAGCAAACGGAAGAAGCTAAAACAGAGGGAACCACCTTGGAAGTGACAGGTGCAGTAGATTAAAACCCTGTCAGTAGTGCCGACTACATAGGAAGGGGCCTATAGATCTTAAGAAATATAAGCCAGACCAAGGAACTATCCGAAATGAACTGACCCCACAATACCCACAACAACACCAGAGAAAGTCCTAGATATATTTTTACTAGTTTTACAATCATTTAAAAATTTTTTCTTTTTAAATTTTAAGTCCTCTATTACTCCTTTAATTTTCACTTTAATAACCTACTATTACTTTGCAAAAAAAAAAGACCCTATTTTTTAAAAGCAAACTTCATATATATATATATATATATATATATATATATATATATATAATTTTTGTGACTTTTTTCTCTTTCTTTTTTTTTCTTCTTTTCTTTAATATTGTATTTTTGAAATTCCAAACTCTACTCTAGATTTTTAATCTTTGCTTTTTGGCATTTGCTACCAATTTTGTACCTTTAAGAACCCAATCTTTAGTACCCATTTTCACTTGGGAGCGAGATTACTGGCTTGACTGCTCTCCCCCCTTTGGACTCTCCTTTTTCTCCACCAGGTCGCCTGTGTCTCCTTCCTACCTCCTCTCTTCTTTACCCAACTCTGTGAATTTCTTTGTGTTCCAGATGGTGGAGAACACTTAAGGAACTGATTACTGGCTGGATCTGTCTCTCTCCTTTTGATTCCCTCCTTTTATCCTCCTGGCCACCTCTGTCACCTTCCTCCCTCTTCTCTTCTCTGTATAACTCCGTGAACATCTCTGAGTGGTCCAGTTGTGGAGTGCACATAAGGAAATGATTACTGACTAGCTTGCTCTCTCCTCTACTGATTCCACCTCATCTCATTTGGGTCACCTTTAACTACCTCCTTTGCAGGGTCCAGCCCCTGCAGGATCCAGGGGAACCCTCAGGAGAAACGGAGTTGGTGAATGAATGAATGAGAGAGGAAAGAATAGAAGCTGATATTCCTTCATTTACACAGAAAGCCAACAAAGTCCCAGACAAGGGACTTGCTCTGTTCATGGAGGCTGCAGGTGTCCTCCCAGTCTCCCGAGGCAGTGAAGATGCAGAACGCCTTCCCATTCAGGTCTTAGAAGCCCAGGCAGGAAAATGAATGCAGAGAGCCTCTATGCTCCAAGGCATCAGCCTGAAGAAGAGAGTAAGAGAGAGAAAGAAAGAAAAGAAAAAAGAAAAAAAGACACGGGGAACCAGGCTTTCATGGAACCGGTCCTGGTCCATCACTTTATTTTTCAGGGAAGCTTTTATACCTTGACTTGTACATAGAGGGAAATGAAAGATGCAAAGTCATACAGAGTCAGCCCAAACATTACATCTGTTTTGTCTTTATCAAAACCAGGATTTTTTCTGCATACTTTTCCCATAAATAATGTTGTGTACATTATCTTCTGGCCTTGGAGGCCTGTGAACATTTTATGACCCTCTTTTGATAAAGGCTGCTCAACCAGAAAACTTATTTTCCCTTGAACTGTTTTTTCTTTATATTTCTAATCTATGTCAGCCTCAAAAAGTATTAAACAGAGTTACATTTCTCACGGAGCAAAGGTGCAGTGAGTTACAACAAAGAAAGAACCAATTAGCTCAAAGGTCTGATGTGGTTAAATTCAAGGCTACTATTTGTTTTTCTTACATTCCAACTATGTTAACATAGAACTTAGCAGCAAGCATTGGCTCAACAGTGAAATCCTACACCAGCACTACTTTATTAGCTTTTAACTCTTTGAAAAGCTCTATATTTTTAGAGAATGTTTTAGGCTTCCCGTGCCTCTCACAGTTGGGAGGCTGTGAATAATCACATGCATAGCTGCAAGAGTCTGGATAAACCTGCCAGGCAAGCTAGAATGCTAACAGAGGGGGTTTGAATTGAAATATTCCTCTCATGCCCAAGAGATTTATTAGCTAGAGCCCTAAGCTGATTTTCTCCAGGGAAAGGTGGTGGGGGATAGCCCCCTGTTAATGTCAGAAGAGTTGGCGAAAGGCACAAAATAGTAAGACAGACAGATTCTGGTTTGGGGATAGATGCTCAAGCTGGTCTAGGGAGTCCCTCAAATCCTGATCCACCTTTGTCTGTTGGGTCTTCTCCACATGATGTTTGTCATGGGTGGGATCTCCCGTGGTGGCTCCCTGCACTCTTCCCTCTTCTCTTCTCCATGTAACTCTGTGAACCTCTCTGTGTGTCCCTCACTGTGGAGAAACTTTTCATCTTTAACCTTGATGTTTTATAAACAGTGCTGTATAGAAGGAGAAGTCTTGAGACTACTGTAAAAATAATACTGAAAACCAGAAGAAGGAGGTTTAAGTCCAAACCCTGAGAACACCAGAGAACTCCTGACTCTAGGGAACATTAATTGACAGGAGCTCATCAAATACTTCCATACCTACACTGAAACCAAGCACCACCCAAGGGCCAACAAGTTCCAGAGCAAGACATACCATGCAAATTCTCCAGCAACACAGGAACACAGCCCTGAACTCCAATATACAGGCTGCCCCAAGTTACTCCAAAACCACTGACATCTCATAACTCATTACTGGACACTTCATCGCACTCCAGAGAGAAGAAATCCAGCTCCACTTATCAGAACAATTACACAAGCTTCCCTAACCAAGAAACCTTGACAAGTCACCTGTATAACCCCACCCACAGCAAGGAAACTCCACAATAAAGAGAACTCCACAAATTGCCAGAATACAGAAAGGACACCCCAAACTCAGCAATATAAACAAGATGAAGAGACAGAGGAATACCCAGCAGGTAAAAGAATAGGATAAATGCCCACCAAACCAAACACAAGAGGAAGAGATAGGGAATCTACCTGATAAAGAATTCCGAATAATTATAGTGAAAATGATCCAAAGTCTTGAAATCAAAGTGGAATCACAGATAAATAGCCTGGAGATAAGGATTGAAAAGATGCAAGAAAGGTTTAACAAGGACCTAGAAGAAATAAAAAAGAGTCAATATATAATGAATAATGCAATAAATGAGATCAAAAACACTCTGGAGGCAACAAATAGTAGAATAACAGAGGCAGAAGATAAGATTAGTGAGGTAGAATATAGAATGGTAGAAATAAATGAATCAGAGAGGAAAAAAGAAAAACGAATTAAAAGAAATGAGGACAATCTCAGAGACCTCCAGGACAGTGTTAAATGTCCCAACATTTGAATCATAGGAGTCCCAGAAGAAGAAGACAAAAAGAAAGACCATGAGAAAATACTTGAGCTAATAGTTGAAAACTTCCCTAAAATGGGGAAGGAAATAATCACCCAAGTCCAAGAAACCCAGAGAGTCCCAAACAGGATAAACCCAAGGCAAAACACCCCAAGACACATATTAATCAAATTAACAAAGATCAAACACAAAGAACAAATATTAAAAGCAGCAAGGGAAAACAACAAATAACATACAAGGGGATTCCTATAAGGATAACAGCTGATCTTTCAATAGAAACTCTTCAAACCGGGAGGGAATGGCAAGACATACTTAAAGTAATGAAAGAATATAACCTACAGCCCAGATTACTGTACCCAGCAAGGATCTCATTCAAATATGAAGGAGAAATCAAAAGCTTTACAGACAAGCAAAAGCTGAGAGAATACAGCACCACCAAACCAGCTCTCCAACAAATGCTAAAGGATATTCTCTAGACAGGAAACACAAAAAGGGGGTATAAACTCGAACCCCAAGCAATAAGTAAATGGCAATGGGATCATACTTATCAATAATTACCTTAAACATAAATGGGTTGAATGCCCTAACCAAAAGACAAAGACTGGCTGAATGGATACAAAAACAAGACCCTTATATATGTTGTCTACAAGAGACCCACCTCAAAACAGGGGAAACATATGACCGAAAGTGAAGGCCTGGAAAAACATTTCCCATGCAAATAGGGACCAAAAGAAAGCAGGAGGAGCAATTCTCATATCAGATAAAATTGGCTTTAAAACAAAGGCTGTGAAAAGAGACAAAGAAGGACACTACCTAATGATCAAAGGATCAATCCAAGAAGAAGATATAACAATTATAAATATATATGCACCCAACATAAGAGCACTGCAATATGTAAGACAAATGCTGACAAGTATGAAAGGGGAAATTAACAATAACACAATAATAGTGGGAGACTTTAATACCCCACTCACACCTATGGATAGATCAACTAAACAGAAAATTAACAAGGAAACACAAACTGTAAATGATACAATAGACCAGTTAGACCTAATTGATATCTATAGGACATTTCACCCCAAAACAATGAATTTCACCTTTTTCTCAAGCGCACACGGAACCTTCTCCAGGATAGATCACATCCTGGGCCATAAATCTAGCCTTGGTAAAAAAAAAAAAAAAAAAAAAAAATTACAATCATTCCAAGCATCTTTTCTGACCACAATGCAGATTAGATCTCAATTACAGGAGGAAAACTATTAAAAATTCCAAAATATTGAGGCTGAACAACACGGTGCTGAATAACCAACAAATCACAGAAGAAATCAAAATATGCATAGAAACGAATGAAAATGAAAACACAACGACCCAAAACCTGTGGGACGTTGTAAAAGCAGTGCTAAGGGGAAAGTTCGTAGCAATACAGGCATACTTCAAGAAACAAGAAACTAGTCAAATAAATAACCTAACTCTACAACTAAAGCAACTAGAAAAGGAAGAAATGGAGAATCCCAGGGTTAGTAGAAGGAAAGAAATCTTAAAAATTAGGGCAGAAATAAATGCAAAAGAAACAAAAGAGACCATAGCAAAAATCAACAAAGCCAAAAGCTGGTTCTTTGAGAGGATAAATAAAATTGACAGACCATTAGCCAGACTCATCAAGAAACAAAGGGAGAAAAATCAAATCAACAGAAATTAGAAATGAAAGTGGAGAGATCACAACAGACAACACAGAAATATAAAGGATCATAAGAGACTACTATCAGCAATTATATGCCAATAAAATGGACAACGTGGAAGAAATGGACAGATTTTTAGAAAAGTACAACTTTACAAAACTGAACCAGGAAGAAATAGAAAATCTTAACAGACCCATCACAAGCACAGGAATTGAAACTGTAATCAGAAACCTTCCAGCAAACAAAAGCCCAGGTCCAGACAGCTTCACAGCTGAATTCTACCAACAATTTAGAGAAGAGCTAACATCTATCTTACTCAAACTCTTCCAGAAAATTGCAGAGGAAGGTAAACTTCCAAACTCATTCTATGAGGCCACTATTGCCCTAATACCAAAACCTGAAAAAGACACTACAAAAAAAGAAAACTACAGGCCAATATCACTGATGAACATAGATGCAAAAATCCTTAACAAAATTCTAGCAATCAGAATCCAACAACACATTGAAAAGATCATACACCATCACCAAGTGGGCTTTATCCCAGGGATACAAGGATTCTTCAATATCTGCAAATCAATCAATGTAATACACCACATTAACAAATTGAAAAATAAAAGCCATATGATTATCTCAATAGATGAAGAGAAAGCCTTTGACAAAATTCAACATCCATTTATGATAAAAACTCTCCATAAAGCAGGAATAGAAGGAACATACCTCAACATAATAAAAGCTATATAAGAGAAACCCACAGCAAACATTATCCTCAATGGTGAAAAACTGAAAGCATTTCCCCTAAAGTCAGGAATAAGACAAGGGTGCCCACTTTCACCATTACTATTCAATATAGTTTTGGAAGTTTTGGCCACAGCAATCAGAGCAGAAAAAGAAATAAAAGGAATCCAAATTGGAAAAGAAGAAGTAAAAGTCTCACTGTTTGCAAATGACATGATCCTCTACATAGAAAACCCTAGACTCCACCAGAAAATTACTGGAGCTAATCAATGAATATAGTAAAGTTGCAGGATATAAAATCAACACACACAAATCCCTTGCATCCCTATACACTAATAATGAGAAAATAGAAAGAGAAATTAAGGAAACAATTCCATTCACCATTACAATGAAAAGAATAAAATACTTAGGAATATATCTACCTAAAGAAACTAAAGACCTATATATAGAAGAGTATAAAACACTGGTGAAAGAAATCAAAGAGGATACTAATAGATGGAGAAATATACCATGTTCATGGATCAGAAGAATCAATGTAGTGAAAATGAGCATACTACCCAAAACAATTTATAGATTCAATGAAATCCCTATCAAGCTACCAACGGTATTTTTCACAGAGCTAGAACAAATAATTTCACAATTTGCATGGAAATATGAAAAACCTCGAATAGCCAAAGCAATCTTGAGAAAGAAGAATGGAATTGGAGGAATCAACCTGCCTGACTTCAGGCTCTACTACAAAGCCACAGTCATCAAGACAGTATGGTACTGGCACAAAGACAGAAATATAGATCAATGGAACAAAATAGAAAGCCCAGAGATAAATCCACACACTTATGGACACCTTATCTTTGACAAGGGCTTCCTTGGTGCCTCAGAGGTTAAAGCATCTGCATTCGATGCAGGAGACCCGGGTTCGATCCCTGGGTTGGGAAGATCCCCTGGAGAAGGAAATGGCAATTCACTCCAGTATTCTTGCCTGGAGAATCCCATGGACAGAGAAGCCAGTAAGTTACAGTCCACAGGGTCGCAAAGAGTCAGACACGACTGAGTGACTTCACCTCACCTATCTTTGACAAAGGAGGCAAGAATACAATGGATTAAAGACAATCTCTTTAACAAGTGGTGCTGGGAAAACTGGTCAACCACTTGTAAAAGAGTGAAACTAGATCACTTTCTAACACCACACACAAAAATAAACTCAAAATGGATTAAAGATCTAAAAGTAAGACCAGAAACTATAAAACTTCTAGAGGAGAACATAGGCAAAACACTCTCCGACATACATCACAGCAGGATCCTCTATGATCCACCTCCCAGAATATTGGAAATAAAAGCAAAAATAAACAAATGGGATATAGTTAAAATTAAAAGCTTCTGCACAACAAAGGATACTATAAGCAAGGTGAAAAGACAGCCTTCAGAATGGGAGAAAACAATAGTAAATGAAGCAACTGACAAACAACTAATCTCAAAAATATACAAGCAACTCCTGCAGCTCAATTCCAGAAAAATAAACTACCCAATCAAAAAATGGGCCAAAGAACTAAATAGACATTTCTCCAAAGAAGACATATGGATAACAAACACATG
This sequence comes from Ovis aries, assembly GCF_016772045.2. Classification (NCBI taxonomy): domain Eukaryota; kingdom Metazoa; phylum Chordata; class Mammalia; order Artiodactyla; family Bovidae; genus Ovis; species Ovis aries. Next base: position 148,345,422 of record NC_056056.1, on the reverse strand, counting down.
AAAAGATGCTCAACATCACTCATTATCAGAGAAATGGAAATCAGAACCACAATGAGGTACCATTTCACACCTGTCAGAATGGCTGCGATCCAAAAGTCTACAAGCAATAAATGCTGGAGAGGGTGTGGAGAAAAGGGAACCCTCTTACACTGTTGGTGGGAATGCAAACTAGTACAGCCACTATGGAGAATAGTATGGAGATTCCTTAAAAAACTGGAAATATAACTGCCTTATGACCCAGCAATCCCACTGCTGGGCATACACACTGAGGAAACCAGAATTGAAAGAGACACATGTACCCCAATGATCATCACAGCACTGTTTATAATAGCCAGGACATGGAAGCAACCTAGATGTCCATCAGCAGATGAATGGATAAGAAAGCTGTGGTACATATACACAAAGAAGTATTACTCAGCCATTAAAAAGAATACATTTAAATCAGTTCTAATGAGGTGGATGAAAGTGGAGCCTATTATACAGAGTGAAGTAAGCCAGAAAGAAAAACACCAATACAGTATACTAACACATATATATGGAATTTAGAAAGATGGTAATGACAACCCTGTATGTGAGATAGCAAAAGAGGCACAGATGTAAAGAACAGTCTTTTGGACTCTGTGGGAGAGGGCGAGGGTGGGATGATTTGGGAGAATGGCACTGAAACATGTATAATATCATATATGAAACGAATCTCCATTCCAGGTTCAGTGCATGATACTGATGCTTGGAGCTGGTGCACTGAGACGACCCAGAGGAATGGTATGGGGAGGGAGGAGGGAGGGGGGTTCAGGATGGGGAACATGTGTATACCTGTGGCAGATTCATGTTGATGTATGGCAAAACCAATACAATATTGTAAAGTAATTAACCTCCAATTAAAATAAATAAATTTATATTTTAAAAAATGAGAAATGGTATATCAGCAATTTTTATTAGACACTCAGCCTAATTTTCTAGTGTTATTAGATTGATTATTTTTGGTATTGTTTAATTGTTCCCTGCATAGGGAAGCCTTTGGGCTTAGATGACCATAGCCTGGTGTTAGCTAGATAAATTCATCCATGACCGAGGAAGCATCCTTCCTAATAGCTTAGAGTTACACTTTTTTTTTTTTAAGTGGAATTTAGCCTGTTGTTCAGAGAAGGTAATGGCACCCCACTCCAGTACTCTTGCCTGGCAAATCCCATGGATGGAGGAGCTTGGTAGGCTGCAGTACATAGGGTCGCTAAGAGTCGGACACGACTGAGCGACTTCCCTTTCACTTTTCACTTTCATGCATTGGAGAAGGAAACGGCAACCCACTCCAGTGTTCTTGCCTGGAGAATCCCAGGGACAGGGGAGCCTGATGGGCTGCCGTCTATGGGGTCGCACAGAGTCAGACATGACTGAAGCGACTTAGCAGCAGCAGCAGCAGCAGCAGCAGCAGCAGCAGCCTGTTGTTCTGACTGAGCTAGAGTAACCTTAGGGAAAATTCATATTTATGGCCAGCGTCAGAGTAAGTATGTTCGATTAGCCAAGTGAGTGAGTCCCATCTAGTGTTGTCAGTACTAGCTCAGACAGAACTCTAACTCCTTTCTTCTAAAATAAGCTTTCTAACAGCCTTCCAGTCAGAGCCTTGGACGGGAGAAACCCACCATCCAGAGGTGCTGGATGCAGGTAATTGACCACAAACTCAACAATTTTATTGATTTCTAGAATTTGCAGAAGAGCATGCCCATGATAGAAAAATCATCTGATTCACGTGCAAGAGCCCAATGATCAAGAAACAAATGTTATGAACAATCATACAGGTCTCCAGCATCTTGGGTCAGCTGTCTACCTCTAATGTCTTTTTCTCATCCTGGTGTTAGTGTTTCCTTATTATCAGAGCATTGCTTTAAGATGAGTTTGAGATCAGTTGTTCTTTCTATAGACCAGTCTGGTACAGATGGGAAATATGAACCCAAGAGTCAGTTCTCTTCAGTTTTGCTGCTCTTGAGCTAGTTAAAAGAACCTGATAAAGGTCCCTCCATTTAGGTTGGAGGGAGTCCTTGAAATGGTGTCTTTTCCAATATACATAATCTCCTGGTTGTAACTCACGAGACATCTGGTCTTCATTTGAAGATAAATTACTGTAATAAGCTTCAGAGACAAGTTAGGAATGACTTGCCAATAATTTTATTAAATCCTTGTAATAATGTAATATATATTCCTTTAGTGATATAGGATCATATAATCCTTCATCTAGTCTCACTGGTCTCCCTATAATAATGTCGAAGGGAAACAAAAGATGTTTGCCTAAAAGAGTACTTATGAAGTTGAGAAAAACCAGTGGAAGGGCTTTAGGCCAGGGTAAGGAATAAGCATCTGTAATTTTAGCCAACTGTGTTTTAATTGTTCCGTTTGTCCTTTCCACTAACCCAGAAGATTGGGGGTGATAGGCACAATGGAAATGTTGCATAATCAGCTAAATTTTACAAATTTCCCTAACAATTTGTCCAGTAAAATGAGTTCCTCTGTCACGATGTAGTTCAGAGGATATTCCCCAGAAGGGAATCACTCTTTCTAAAAATAGCTTCCCTATAGATTGTACCATAGCCCTTCTGTATAAGAATGTTTGTACCCAGTATGAGAACAAGCAGATCCTAACAAGAACATATTGATAAACTTGCAAGGGAAGCAGCTGTATAAAATTGATCTGTCATATTTCAAAAGGATCTGCAGGTAATGGGACACTTCCCTGAGAACTATGCAATGGCTTTTCTGGATTATATTTTGGACACATACTGCATTCTTAATAGATCTTCCAAGCTATAGTAAAGGATGGTTTCCAAATATATGGTTTACCCCACACCATCTTATCTGGGTTGCAATAACTTATGAACGTATTGTGAAACAGTATACTGAGTTCCAAATGGGCCTCCCATTTGGGCCTACCCACAGCTCTCTCTTAGAGTTGAATCTCCCTCCTTTCTGTATCCAGGTGTCTTTTTCCTTGTCTGATGCTGTTCTCTGAAATCTTGATAACATGTTAGTAAGGTTACTGGGAGGCCGACAGGGAAAAGCAGCAGTTAGTTGGTCACTGATGATTTGAGAGGCTGCTGCCTTGGCAGTGCAATCAGCTGAAGAATTTCCTTTGGCCTCAGTAGTGTCAGTCCTTGGATGGCCCGATACCTTATTAATGGCAAGCACACTTGGCAGCAGGGTTGCATCCCATAGTTCTGCTACTTGTTTTCCATTTTTGCTAGGTTGCCCTGAGGATGTTGTAGCCATGCTCTCCAGGAACAAACTCACTCGGAAGGACGCCATGGATAATGGAGCGCAGTTTTTTATACCGGCGGGTCCAAGGTAGAGTTTCCTCTTTAGCCAAGGACCCCGACCAGTCTTTGTGATAACCTTATATACCATAAGTGTACGTGCTCAAGCTCACATCCCCAAATTCCTTGAAATTGGTCTGGATAATATAAAGGAGAGATACAATCAAGGCTAACTATGATTCACGTGCAATAAGTCTTAGTTGGCTAAACAGGGTAACATATCTCAGTAGGCATTGTACAAATAACAATTTGTTTTGCTTTGGGGTAGATTAGTACATTCCCTCAGAGAAGGCAATGGCACCCCACTCCAGTGCTCTTGCCTGGCAAATCCCATGGACGGAGGAGCCTGGTAGGTTGCAGTCCATGGCGTCGCTAGGAGTCCAACACGACTAAGAGACTTAACTTTCACTTTTCACCTTCATGAATTGGAGAAGGAAATGGCAACCCACTCCAGTGTTCTTGCCTGGAGAATCCCAGGGATGGGGGAGCCTGGTGGGCTGCTGTCTCTGGGGTCGCACAGAGTCAGACATGACTGAAGCGACTTAGCAGCAGCAGCAGCAGCAGTACATTCCCTTGGTGATGGGATGTCAAGGCACGAGTCCTGGAGGCCTGTTTTCTGGGGTGTCTGTTTTCCAGTCGGCACGTTGTCTCTCTGGATACCAGACACATAGTTCAGAGTCCATCAGGAAAGCACCCAGGCATGTCGTCCAAAGTTCATAGTAGTTTCAAGATGGAGACTAATTTCCAAGATGGAATCTGTTCGGCCTGTTTTGCTCCTTCAAGGATATTAGAAACCCTTTTTTTTCCCACAGCATACCAAAATCATGTGCCACTCCAAAAGCATAGCTGCTATCTGTGTAGTAGCCACGATGCTATTGGGTTTTAATAGTCCTAGGGCAGTTCCCTTGTTTTCATAGACAAAGAGGACAAAGGGTAAACCATAGTTTGCATGCCCTAAGGCCGGGGTCTTTACCATAAGAGCTATCAGAGTCTCCGTGGCTTTAGAATGTTCTGTTTCCCGGCAAATAGGTTCAATTTGATATTGTTTTAGTAAATCATATAATGGTTGAGGTATTAATGAAAAATTTGGGATCCAATTCCTACAGTAGCCTGAGAGGCCTAGAAATCCTCTCAGCTGTCTTTTTGTTCTTGGGGTAGGGAAAGTCAAAATGCCCTTCACTCCATCTGGATAAATTAAAAGCGCATCCTTTGACGTCACATATCCTAAGTACTTTGCATTGGATTTACAAAATTAAAATTTCTCTTTGGAAACCATATGTCCTTTTGAAGGTAATTTCTGGAGTAAGTACAGAGTGTCTTGCTGGTTATTTATTAAAGAATTTGAACAAAATAGCAATTCATCTACATATTGTATCAAGACTGATTTATGAGGAAAAACTAGACCATCTAAATCTGTATTTAATATCTGAGAAATGTAAGTGGGGCTTTCAGTGTAGCCCTGTGGCATCACAGCCCATGTATATAACTGTTTGTTCTAAGTGAAGGCAAAAAGACATTGGTCATCGGGATGTACAAGGATACTAAAGAATGCACTGCAGATATCTGTCACTGAAAAGAAGTCACTATTTTCAGGGATATAGGACAGTAAGGTGTGGGGTTTATGGCATTTATAGATCTGAGATCTTATACAAATCTCCAACATTTGCCATTAGTTTTTTTAACTGATAGAATGAGAGTGTTATAAGGGCTAGTACATAGTATGATAAGCCCTTTATTAATGTATGCTGATATCAAGGGTTTTATTCCCTCTATAGCTTTCTGCCCTAATGGAAATTGGTGAATATTGGGCAGGAGTTTATTTTGGTCTATGGTAATATTAATAGGCAATGCAGAATATATTCTGCTTATTTCAGTAGAATTACATGCCTATAAATTTTGGGGGACTAAGACTATCAATTTTTCCCTTTTTGCATTATCTTTATCATGAGTCTAGTCAAGGCTATGGTTTTCCAGTAGCCATGTATGGATGTGAGAGTTGGACTATAAACAAGGCTGAGCATCAAAAAATCGATGCTTTTGAACTGCAGTGTTAGAGAAGACTCTTAAGAGTCCCTTGGACTGCAAGGAGATCAGTTCTGAGTATTCATTGAAAGGACTGAAGTTGAAGCTGAAACTCCAGTACTTTGGCCACCTAATAAGAAGAACTGACTCATTTGGAAAAACCCTGATGCTGGGAAAGATTGAAGGTTGGAGGAGAAGGGGATGACCGACCAAAAATGAGATGGTTGGATGGCATCATTGACTCAATGGATATGAGTTTAGGTAAACACTGGGAGTTGGTGATGGACAGGAAGGCCCAAAGTGCTGTGGTCCATGGGGTCGCAAAGATTTGTGGGGACACAACTGAGCTACTGAACTGAACTGAACTAAGATCATTATGTGATTAAAAAAAAAAAAAATCTGACTGATCTTTCAAGTCCAAAAACATTTCTCCCTTGGGAGTAAAAGAAATGTGGGCTTCATAGATTTCTAACAAATCTCTACCTATCAAGTGAATGGGGCACTTTCTACTAAGAAAAAGGAGTGTTTTCCTCTAAGTTCTCCTAAGTAAAATTCTAAAGGTAATGATTTAAATGCCTTAATGGGCACAAGGGAAACTCCCATCATTTATACTGAAGTTTTACTCCGAGGGATGGATCCTTTGATTTTGGTAGTGTTTAAAACTGAAAAGGTGGTCTCTGTATCTATTAAAGGTTTAATTGCTTTTTCTTGTATATATTTCCACTTCTCCAAAAGTGTTAGAACAGGAAAGCAGGAAGACTCCCCATGAACCCTCAGAGCAGCCTTATCTTTGTTTAACTTAAAATTCTTGCTTAAAATCCAGTTCTCTCCCTAGGTTTCACTTTTTTAACTTACAGTTCCCTTTCTGATGCCCTGGTTTTCTGTAGTAGAAGAAAACCTTCATTTTTTTTTTTTAAGTTGAAAATTAAATAGGAGTTGATTAACCTTTGCCTGATGTTGAGTACTTAATTGGTGCATTTGAAGGTTTATAATTTTTATTTTCTTTTTATTCTTTCTTTCTTTTCAGTGGTTCCAAAAAGATTGTCTACCAGTGTGACTAGGGCATTTGTATGTAATGCAGACCAACCTAAATTATGTCTTTTAATTAGTGTAGCCAAATCCTCATCCAAACCTTCCAAAAAGGCAAAGATGAGTAAAGAATCATTTTAGTGGCTAGAGATCATTTTGGTGTCATGCTTGAATATTGTTTAAAGGTTTTATTGAACCTCTCATAGTAATCTGGAATTAATCCATCTGATCTTTGTTTGCATTATTGAATGCAAATATTGACCAATCTTCTACTTGTGGGAAAGGCTCTGGAATAAGCTTAAGTAATTTATGGGCTAATTCCTTGCAGTTTTCTTGATCCTGTGGTTTATATCATTCAAAATCTGCTAAAGGATCTTTCCATCCTGCTTTCTCTATCCATTCCTTTGCTTTACTCTCAGAAACTAATAGATGTATTTAATTGATATAGATCTGAGTACCCTGGGTCATAGGTTCGAATAGTTAGCTCAAATTCCTTAGTAAATCCCACTGAAACTTGGCTGCTGCTGCTGCTGCTGCTAAGTCGCTTCAGTCATGTCTAACTCTGTGCGACCCCAGAGACGACAGCCCATCAGGCTCCCCTGTCCCTGGGATCTCCAGACAAGAACACTGGAGTGGGTTGCCATTTCCTTCTCCAATGCATGAAAGTGAAAAGTGAAAGTGAAGTCTCTCAGTCGTGTCTGACTCCTAGCGACCCCATGGACTGCAGCCTACCAGGCTCCTCCATCCATGGGATTTGCCAGGCAAGAGTACTGGAGTGGGGTGCCATTGCCTTCTCCGTGAATTTTGGCTAGGTTTGGGAAATTCCTTAGTTAGAGCTCTCAGTTCTGTAGTAGTCATGTATGATGTGAGAGCTGGACCATAAAGAATGATGAGCACTGAAGAATTGATGCTTTTGAGCTGTGGTGTTGAAGTCCTCTTGAAGTCCCTTGCATTACAAGGAGATCAAACCAGTCAACCCTAAAGGAAATCAATCTTGAATATTCATTTTGAAGGAATGATGCTGAAGCTGAAGCTCCAATACTTTGGCCACCTGATAAGAAGAGCTGATTCATTAGAAAAGCCCTTGATGCTGGGAAAGGCAGGAGGAGGAGAAGGGGATGACAGAAAATGAGATGGTTGGATGGTTGGATGACTAATAGACATGAGTTTCAGCAAGTTCTGGGAGATGGTGAAGTACAGGAAAGCCTGGTGTACTACAGTCCATGGGGGTGGCAAAGAGTTGGACATGACTAAGTGACTGAACAACAACAATGATGGATCTCTAAGTTCTGTTCAGGCCCAGGGTGTATAAGTAAGAATGGAGGACAGTTGGCCCCTTCCTGTAATAGGTGTCTCCTTGAAGACAGCCGCAATTACTTTTAGTTTTCTATCTTCCTTTTCTGGGGAAGGAGAAGTGACAGGAGGTGTGGCTGATGGGAGAGAGAGCTTCTGGGTTAGGAAGCTCAGATAAGGATATAAAGGAGGAACAGGGGGACAAACAGGGTTAACAGTTGCGGCTTTTTAAAAATTCTGATACAGTTTCAAGCAACCTTTTGATTGGTTTACTGCAAGAAGTTATTCTGTCATTTCCTCTTTTAGAAGCTTCTAAATACCAATAAAAATAAGTATTCCATTCAATCTGTTTGATCTTATGTTTTTTTTTTTTTCCTCCTAACTGTGTAAGCAAAAATACCAGCTTTGTAATATCAAATGAATCCCAATTAGGCCACTTTAGATTGAGATCATTTTTACTAAAATTTCCCCATTTAATTAAGTACCAGCAAGTATGAGCTCCATATGTATTATTCATGAAATTGGCTGGGGTGTTAGTTGAAGGGTGGCTTTCTGATGCCTCTTTCTTTCTTTTGTTTCTACTTTCCATCTTTTTTGGGGGGGAGAGGGCGCTCCAAAACCATTGCAGATGGTGACTGCAGCCATGAAATTAAAAGATGCTTTCTCCTTGGAAGAAAAGCTATGACCAACTTAGACAACATATTAAAAAGCAGAGAGATTACTTTGCTGACAAAGGTCTGTCTAGTCAAAGCTATGGTTTTTCCAGTAGTCATGTATGGATATGAGTGTTGGACCATAAAGAAAGCTGAGCACGGAAGAATTGATGCTTTTGAACTGTGGTGTTGGAAAAGACTCTTGAGAGTCCTGGAATGCAAGAAGATCCAACCAGTCAATCCTAAAGGAAATCGCCGCTGAATATTCATCAGAAGAACTGGTGCTGAAGTCCTGAATATTCATTGGAAGGACTGGTCCAATACTTTGACCACCTGATGTGAAGAACTGACTTATTTGAAAAGACCTTGATGCTGGGAAAGACTGAAGGCAGGAGGAGAAGGGGATAACAGAGGTTGAGATAGCTGGATGGCATCACCAATTCAATGGACATGAGTTTGAGTAAGCTCCAAGAGTTGGTGATGGACTGGGAAGCCTGGTGTGCTGCAGTCCATGAGGTCACAAAGAGTCAGACACGAACGAGCAGCTGAACTGAACTGAACTATTTCCCATCTTAAATTGAATTTGTCAGGAATAAAATTTACTACTGAAGTCATGTGGTGGACCTCTTGTGAACTTAACTCCTCCAGGAGTCATCCCAGAATCATTTCATCTCATCTTAGGTGTATCAGATTATCCCTCCATCAGTCTAAGACTGCTATGGGTGCTCAGGTCACTGAACGGCCAGTTCTTATGTGTAATGTTTTACGGCTGGGAGTAATTTTGTACCTTTTCTTCAGAGCAAGACTCGCATGTAAATATCTGTAGCTTCACTTTTATCCCAACAATTTCTATTAATGCATCTGAATTGAGGAAGTGTCAGATGAGCCTCTTATCTAACAATCCAGCACAGACCACTCAGTGTTCTGCACCGGATAACCTTGGTTTCTTCCAACCAAACTCTTGGTGTCATTAACGGACTCCCTCCCACACCAGTGTCTTTCAACTTGGTGGCAATTCCTCTCAGTATCTTCCAACTGAGCCCCACCCAGTATCTAGCCCCCAGGTGGGTATTTCCTGGTGTCTTCCCACCGGGTGTCCCCCTGCAGTACCAGTATGGTTGATGTCCTTACCTAGCTTAGATTCAAAGATCCAAAGACCAGGAAAGACTTACTCAATTCCTCTCAACTAGGAAGGAGACAGTTTTCCCAACTAGGGAGGAGACAGGTGCAAGAGGCCTCTGCTGGTACCAGGGCTCCAGCTCCTCCAGAGTTCAGGTGAAAAAATGGAAGTCTGCTCTGGGACGCTTCGTAGTCACCAAATTGTTGGTTCAGAAAAATACACACAACCTAAAATCTGAGAGTTAGATTTTATTTGGTGGAAATGTTAGGACTTGAGCCCAGAAGGCAGCATCTCTGGTGACCCTGAGAAAGCTGACTCCAAGGAGGCAGGAGAGGAGCTAAGCTATATACAAGTTTTGCAAAGAGGAACAGGTAATCTGAATATCAAAAGACTGCTGTTAAAAGCTAAATTTCTCACATGAAAAAATATAGTTGTGAAGATACAAGTATCTGGGCTTGTCCCCATTTCTCTGCTCATATCTAGCTGCTGCTGCTGCTGCTGCTGCTGCTGCTGCTGCTGCTGCTAAGTTGCTTCAGTCATGTCCAATTCTGTGCAACCCCATAAACAGCAGCCCACCAGGCTCCCCCGTCCTTGGGATTCTCCAATCAAGAACACTGGAGTAGGTTGCCATTTCCTTCTCCAATGCATGAAAGTGGAGTGAAAGTGAAGTCGCTCAGTCGTGTCCGACCTGCAGCGACCCCATGGACTGCAGCCTACCAGGCTCCTCTCTCCATGGGATTTTCCAGGCAAGAGTACTGGAGTGGGTTGCCATTGCCTTCTCCATATCTAGCTACTTGCCTGTTATAACAATATGATTTTTGCAACAGCCCTCGTGATTACGGTTTCCTCTGCCTCCCACCACCTGTATGCCTTGCAATTGCCTTAGATAAGACCTCTGTGGGTTTATCAAAGCCTTGATATTTTAGTTTGAATAGATCAGTTCAACCTTAGGCCAGGAACACCGAAGCACTCTACCTGTAGACCTAATAAAGACAAGGCTCCAGGTCCTGGATCTCTCCGTACTGTCTCTGTACCCTCCTGTGCTTTCTTGCATGCCTCTGAATGCCTCAGCACTCACCTGGGGAATACTTACTGGGGAAGTGGCTGATGGCTGCTGGAATTCCTGGTGACATCCTTGTGACCTCTGTGTTTACCGGTATGGCAGGAAATATTCCATTTCACACTATACTGATAAGATGATGCCCTCCAGTCACGCTGTGTATTTCCTCCTGGACCCATGAGTAATAAATTAATCTATTGCCTTGGAATGCGGAATGAAGCAGGGCAAAAACTAATGGAGTTTTGCCAAGAAAATGCACTGGTCATAGCAAACACCCTCTTCCAACAACACAAGAGAAGACTCTACACATGGACATCACCAGATGGTCAATGCCGAAATCAGATTGATTGTATTCTTTGCAGCCAAAGATGGAGAAGCTCTATACAGTCAACAAAAACAAGACCAGGAGCTGACTGTGGCTCAGATCATGAACCCCTTATTACCAAATTCAGACTCAAATTGAAGAAAGTAGGGAAAACCGCTGGATCATTCAGGTATGACCTAAATCAAATTCCTTATGATTATACAGTGGAAATGAGAAATAGATTTAAGGGCCTAGATCTGATAGATAGAGTGCCTGATGAACTATGGAATGAGGTTCATGACATTGTACAGGAGACAAGGATCAAGACCACCCCAATGAAAAGAAATGCAAAAAACAAAATGATTGTCTGGGGAGGCCTTACAAATAGCTGTGAAAAGAAAAGAAGCAAAAAGCAAAGGATAAAAGGAAATATATAAGCATCTGAATTCAGAGTTCCAAAGAACAGCAAGAAGAGATAAGAAAGCCTTCTTCAGCGATCAATGCAAAGAAATAGAGGGGAAAAACAGAATGGGAAAGACTAGAGATCTCTTCAAGAAATTAGAGATGCCAAGGGAACATTTCATGCAAAGACGGGCTCGATAAAGGACAGAAATGGTATGGACCTAACAGAAGCAGAAGATAGTAAGAAGAGATGGCAAGAATACACAGAAGAACTGTACAAAAAAGATCTTCAAGACCCAGATAATCACGATGGTGTGATCACTCATCTAGAGCCAGACATCCTGGAATGTGAAGTCAAGTGGGCTTTAGAAAGCATCACTATGAACAAAGCTAGTGGAGATGATGGAATTCCAGTTGAGCTGTTTCAAATCCTGAAAGATGATGCTGTGAAAGTGCTGCACTCAATATGCCAACAAATTTGGAAAACTCAGCAGTGGCCACAGGACTGGAAAAGGTCAGTTTTCATTTCAATCCCAAAGAAAGGCAGTGCCAAAGAATGCTAAAACTACCACACAATTGCACTCATCTCACATGCTAGTAAAGTAATGCTCAAAATTCTCCAAGTCAGGCTTCAGCAATACATGAACCATGAACTTCCAGATGTTCAAGCTGGTTTTTAAAAAGGCACAAGAAAATTGCCAACATCTGCTGGATCATGGAAAAAGCAAGAGAGTTCCAGAAAAACATCTATTTCTGCTTTATTGACTATGCCAAAGCCTTTGACTGCGTGGATCACAATAAACTGTGGAAAATTCTGAGATGGGAATACCAGACCACCTGACCTACCTCTTGAGAAATCTGTATGCAGGCCAGGAAGTAACAGTTAGAACTGGACATGGAACAACAGACTGGTTCCAAATAGGAAAAAGAGTACATCAACGCTGTGTTGTCACCGTGCTTATTTAACTTACATGCAGAGTACATCATGAGAAACACTGGACTGGAATAAACACAAGCTGGAATCAAGATTGCTGGGAGAAATGTCAAGAACCTCAGATATGCAGATGACACCACCCTTATGGCAGAAAGTGAAGAGGAACTCAAAAGCCTCTTAAAGAAAGTCAAAGAGGAGAGTGAAGAAGTTGGCTTAAAGCTCAACATTTAGAAAATGAAGATCATGGCATCCGGTCCCATTACTTCATGGGAAGTAGATGGGGAAACAGTGGAAACAGTGTCAGACTTTATTTTTGGGGGCTCCAAAATCACTGCAGATGGTGATTGCAGCCATGAAATTAAAAGACGCTTACTCCTTGGAAGAAAAGTTATGACCAACCTAGATAGCATATTCAAAAGCAGAGACATTTCTTTGCCGACTAAGGTCTAGTCAAGGCTATGGTTTTTCCAGTAGTCATGTATGGATGCGAGAGTTGGACTGTGAAGAAGGCTGAGTGCCGAAGAATTGATGCTTTTGAACTGTAATGTTGGAGAAGACTCTTGAGAGTCCCTTGGACTCCAAGGAGATCCAACCAGTCCATTCTGAAGGAGATCAACCCTGGGATTTCTTTGGAAGGAATGATGCTAAAGCTGAAACTCCAGTACTTTGGCCACCTCATGCAAAGAGTTGACTCATTGGAAAAGACTCTGATGATGGGAGGGATTGGGAGCAGGAGGAGAAGGGGACGACCGAGGATGAGATGGCTGGATGGCATCACTGACTCGATGGATGTCAATCTGAGTGAACTCTGGGAGCTGATGATGGACAGGGAGGCCTGGTGTGCTGCGATTCATGGGGTCACAAGGAGTTGGACACGACTGAGCGACTGAACTGAACTGAACTGAACTGATTTGAATTTCTGTATTCAGTTGTAGAGCCATGGTTCACCATCTGGCATCATGTGTTCCTCTTAACAAATGTTAAGAAAATTATAACAAACCCCAGGTGCACTTACAGCGAGTTGAATGTATGATATTCAGTGGTTCTTCCAGAAAAATATTTCCTGCCATTTTGGTAAACATAGCTATTACAAGGATGTCATCAGGGACTCCAGCCTTTTAAATGTAAATTTCTGAGCCAAGAAAATAATTATGAGTATCCAACAGCCATCAGCCACTTCCCCAGTAAGTGCTCCCCAGGTGAGGAGCTCAGAGGCTTGCAAGAAAGCACAAGAGGCAGTCATCCACCACATCCAACACTCCCTGTACTAAATGAGTAATTAAAGATGTAAAGCAGGATCTGGCCCCAGATAGCTGAGACGCACATAAAAGGAATGAATTCAATGAGTCCAGATGCTTGCATCTTCCTATACATAGAAGAGCACTAAAGCCCTTGAAACATCTGATTTTTCTTAATTAATAATAATCTGATTCTCATGTTACCAAGTCCAACCGCACTCTGCTTGCCACATGATAAGCCAATGAATCTGACAGACAAGGTGTAGAGGCAAGGAAGAGACTTTAATTGAGGAGCTGGCAGACAGAGAAGATGGCAGGCAGGCACCTCAAAATAACCTTCTTATTAGGATCTGAATGCCAGGTTCTTTAATAGATCAGAGAGAAATAAGCAATGAGGAACTAAATTCAAAAGGCTGTATAGAGAGGGAACTGCAGTGGGGAAGTAAAGTGAAAGGGTCTTCAGTCTTGTAAAACGTCCCCAGGGGAACATCCAGCCTTCAGAAGGGGTGTGTTCATCTCTTCTATCCACAGGTGAGCAGGGACAAACTATATCTCTATGAACTGAACAAAGGCACTTTAGTTTACAGTCAAGCAGAGGGCAGGGTCCTCCAGGCAAGCCATTGAGTATGATTACAATAATAAAAACAAGAAACAGTTTCCAATGTGGAGTCAGAATTGGCTTCCACCCTGCAACAATTCCACACTGTCAAAGTTCATTCCACAACTTTGTGGGAGAAGGGAGTGACGACATTTCTGCTTAGTCAGATGGATTTTACTGGGAGTGTCCACCATCTTTGCCAGTGTTTCAAGCGTTGAGATTTGTCTTCTTTTTGATCCTCTTTTGGAAAGTGTCTATTTTACACCTGTAGACTTAGGAACACTGAACTTCAAATCCATGAGACAAAATCTCAAGTTGAGAAATTTAGCAATTTTCTACATATGGGAAGATGCAAGAGTCAGAGTTCACTAAAATTTAATTTCCTTGGTATGAACCTCAGCCATCTGGGGCCTGTAATCCTGTATTCTGAGTTTCCTCAGTTCAGTTCAGTTCAGTTCAGTCACTCAGTCGTGTCTGACTCTTTGCGACCTCATGAATCGCAGCACGCCAGGCCTCCCTGTCCATCATCAACTCCCGGGGTTCACTCAGACCCACGTTCATTGAGTCCGTGATGCCATCCAGCCATCTCATCCTCTGTCGTCCCCTTCTCCTCCTGCCCCCAATCCCTCCCAGCATCAGAGTCTTTTCCAATGAGTCAGCACTTCACATGAGGTGGCCAAAGTACCGGAGCTTCAACTTTAGCATCATTCCTTCCAAAGAAATCCCAGGGCTGATCTCCTTCAGAATGGACTGGTTGGATCTCCTTGCGGTCCAAGGGACTCTCAAGAGTCTTCTCCAACACCACACTTCAAAAGCATCAATTCTTCGGCGCTCAGCCTTCTTCACAGTCCAACTCTCACATCCATACATGACCACAGGAAAAACCATAGCCTTGGCTAGATGGACCTTAGTTGGCAAAGTAATGTCTCTGCTTTTGAATATGCTATCTAGGTTGGTCATAACTTTTTTTCCAAGCAGTAAGCGTCTTTTAATTTCATGGCTGCAATCATCATCTGCAGTGATTTTGGAGCCCAGAAAAATAAAGTCTGACATTGTTTCTACTGTTTCCCCATCTATTTCCCATGAAGTGATGGGACCTGCTCATCCCAGTTCAGTCAAACATTCTTGATATGGCACTTCAAGTGTTAAGTTTTGGACCAGGCCCCATCAATAATTAAAATTCTCTGTATTTTAACTAAAATCCAAAGACATTTTCCCTTGTAGCTTCTTCCCATACTTAGAATCACACCACTACAATTATTTTATGTTACAAATGCGATTTTCTCAAAACATTTAGCAATAGAAATTTTGTTGGAGGCCTGATTATACATTAGCTATTGCAAGAGACCAAATCTTATTTATAAATTAAACAGGATATAAATAATGCAGACAATGACATAGTGCAGCAGGGAGACACAAAGCACAATTGGAAAACAAAGAACAAATTTAAACCATGATTAGTGTAACTAGCTGTAATTTAGTTGAAACTTATTTTAGTCTAGTAAATCCTGATCATTCATGTACAAAATCCTTTTGGTGGTCCATTTTCTACAGACCTTTCAGAACAACTTATTTCAGCACAACTTTAACTATCAAGCTGTAGAATATCTGGAGAAGTTTCTTTACATTGAATTGGGACACCATCTACTTGTGAGTGCATCACTTAGCTTGCTGATGTGTTGTTGTAGCCACAATTTCCAGGAAACAAACTCACTCAGAAGGGCAATGCAGATAGTGGAGCGCAGTTTATTACACCAGTGGGCCCAAGGCAGAGTCTCCTCTTAGCCAAGGACCCCGACCAGTTTTTGTGAAAGCCTTATATACCTTAAGTGTTTAAGGTTCCCTGAAACTAGTCTGAACAAGGGAAAAGAAAGATACAATCACAGTTAACCCGAGATCATATGCCTTAAACCTAGGTAGTTCAGTTCAGTTCAGTTCAGTTCAGTCGCTCAGTCATGTCTGACTCTGTGACCCCATGAAATGCAGCACGCCAGGCCTTCCTGTCCATCACCAACTCCCGGAGTTCACTCAAACTCACGTCCATCAAGTCAGTGATGTCACCCAGCCATCTCATTCTCTGTCATCCCCTTCTCCTCCTGCCCCCAATCCCTCCCATCATCAGAGTCTTTTCCAATGAGTCAACTCTTTGCATGAGGTGGCCAAAGTACTGGAACTTCAGCTTTAGCATCATTCCTTCCAAAGAAATCCCAGGGTTGATCTCCTTCAGAATGGATGGGTTGGATGTCCTTTCAGTCCAAGGGACTCTCAAGAGTCTTCTCCAACACCACACTTCAAAAGCATCAATTCTTTGGCACTCAGCCTTCTTCACAGTCCAACATTCACATCCATACATACATGACCACTGGAAAAACCATAGCCTTGACTAGACGGACCTTTGTTGGCAAAGTAATATCTCTGCTTTTGAATACGCTATCTAGGTTGGTCATAACTTTTCTTCCAAGGAGTAAGCGTCTTTTAACTTCATGGCTGCAGTCACCATCTGCAGTGATTTTGAAGCCTAGGTAGTTAACAGTGAACAATTATCAACAGGCCTGTGGTCATACCCCAATAAGCATAATTGAATGTATAATTCTATTCAGTTACACAGATAATTAGGCTATTCCTTTAGGCAATGGAGATCCCTGGGGCTCTTTCTTCTGGGGGACTGATTTTCCAATTGGTATGTTATTTCCGTAGATACTGGGCATATAGCTCAAAGTCCTTAGTCTGGCCCAAGATGGAGTCCCGCCCTCAAGAGAGAGCCTGTTATGTTTCCTCCTTCATTCCCTGATATGATGCTCTTAACTCATAGTATGAGCATCATTCATAAGGATATATTGCACCCTGGCTCTCCAACAGCCAATATGGGAGAATGACACCAATCTCTTGGTTACAAAGTTCATAATACATTGTAAAATGTAGGGTTCACAGAGCAGAACTATCAAGGTAACTAAAACAATGATAAATATAGTTTTCCACCAATCACCCTTTACCCAAGCTAGTACCAAAGTCCAGAAAGGAATGTTTTCATTTGACATTGGTTTTACCTGGTTTTTCTTACCTTGGGCTTGGGGTATCTCTTCACGGCTGCTCCAGAAAAGTGCAGCCGCTGCTCCTACCTTGGATGAGGGGTGTCTCCTCACTACCCCCCTTCCTGACCTTCAACGTGGGATGGCTCCTCTAGGTCCTCCTGCGTCCAGGCAGCCACCACTCCTTGGACATGGGGTTGATCCTCCCGGCCGCCCCCCTGGCCTCGGATGTGGGATAGCTCCTCTCTGGTGCCGTCTCTGGCCTCGAATGTGGGGTAGCTCCTCTTGGACATCGCCCTGACCTCTGACACGGGGTAGGTCCTCCCGGCCGCAGCCATGCCTGTGGGGTAACCCAAGACGGGCGAGTCATGGTGGAGAGACATGACAGAATGTGGTCCATTGGAGAAGGGAATGGCAAACAACTTCAGTATTCTTGCCTTGAGAACCCCATGAACAGCATGAAAACGCAAAATGATAGGATACTGAAAGATGAACTCCCCAGGTCAGTAGGTGCCCAATATGCTACTGGAGATCAGTGGAGAAATAACTCCAGAAAGAATGAAGGGATGGAGCCAAAGCAAAAACAATACCCGCTGTGGATGTGACTGGTGATAGAAGCAAGGTCCATTGCTGTAAAGAGCAATATAGCATAGGAACCTGGAATGTCAGGTCCATGAATCAAGGCAAATTGGAAGTGGTCAAACAAGATATGGCAAGAGTGAACGTCGACATTCCAGGAATCAGTGAACTAAAATGGACTGGAATGGGTGAATTTAACTCAGATGACCATTACATCTACTACTGCGGGCAAGAATGCCTCAGAAGAAATGGAGTAACCATCATGGTCAACAAAAGAGTCTGAAATGCAGTGCTTGGATGCAATCTCAAAAACGACAGAATGATCTCTGTTCGTCTCCAAGGCAAACCATTCACTATCACGGTAATCCAAGTCTATGCCCCAACCAGTAATGCTGAAGAAGCTGAATTTGAACGGTTCTATGAAGACCTACAAGACCTTTTAGAACTAACACCCCAAAAAGATGTCCTTTTCATTCTAGGGGACTGGAATGCAGAAGTAGGAAGTCAAGAAACACCTGGAGTAACAGGCAAATTTGGCCTTGGAATACAGAATGAAGCAGGGCAAAGAGTAATGGAATTTTGCCAAGAGAACACACTGATCATAGCAAACACCCTCTTCCAACAACACAAGAGAAGACTCTACACATGGACATCACCAGATGGTCAATGCCGAAATCAGATTGATTGTATTCTTTGCAGCCAAAGATGGAGAAGCTCTATACAGTCAACAAAAACAAGACCAGGAACTGACTGTGGCTCAGATCATGAACCCCTTATTACCAAATTCAGACTCAAATTGAAGAAAGTAGGGAAAACCGCTGGACCATTCAGGTATGACCGTAATCAAATCCCTTATGATTATACAGTGGAAATGAGAAACATATTTAATGGCCTAGATCTGATAGATAGACTGCCTGATGAACTATGGAATGAGGTTCATGACATTGTACAGGAGACAGGGATTAAGACCATCCCCACGGAAAAGAAATGCAAAAAAGCAAAATGATTGTCTGGGGAGGCCTTACAAATAGCTGTGACAAGAAGAGAGGCTAAAAGCAAAGAAGAAAAGGAAATATATAAGCATCTGAATTCAGAGTTCCAAAGAATAGCAAGAAGAGATAAGAAAGCATTCTTCAGAGATCAATGCAAAGAAATAGAGGGGAAAAACAGAATGGGAAAGACTAGAGGTCTCTTCAAGAAAATTAGAGATGCCAAGGGAACATTTCATGCAAAGATAGGCTCAATAAAGGACAGAAATGGTATGGACCTAACAGAAGCAGAAGATAGTAAGAAGAGATGGCAAGAATACACAGAAGGGCTGCACAAAAAAAGATCTTCATGACCCAGATAATCACGATGGTGTGATCACTCACCTAGAGCCAGACATCCTAGAATGTGAAGTCAAGTGGGCTTTAGAAAGCATGACTATGAACAAAGCTAGTGGAGGTGATGGAATTCCAGTTGAGCTATTTCAAATCCTGAAAGATGATGCTGTGAAAGTGCTGCACTCAATATGCCAACAAATTTGGAAAACTCAGCAGTGGCCACAGGACTGGAAAAGGTCAGTTTTCATTCCAATCCTAAAGAAAGGCAATGCCAAAGAATGCTGAAACTACAGCACAATTGCACTTATCTCACATACTAGTAAAGTAATGCTCAAAATTCTCCAAGACAGGCTTCAGCAATACATGAACCATGAACTTCCTGATGTTCAAGCTGGTTTTAGAAAAGGCAGAGGAACCAGAGATCAAATTGCCAACATCTGCTGGATCATGGAAAAAGCAAGAGAGTTCCAGAAGAACATCTATTTTTGCTCTATTGACTATGCCAAAGCCTTTGACTGTGTGGATCACAATAAACTGTGGAAAATTCTGAGAGCGATGGGAATACCAGACCACCTGCCCTGCCTCTTGAGAAATCTGTATGCATGTCAGGAAGTGCTGGGGTCCAGCCCCAGTGGATCCAGGGTGATTCGAAGGTGGGGTCGGAGTCGGTGTCCTGGAAAAAACTTATTTAATTACAGATATAGAGGGAGATTAGAAATGGATAGTGTAGTAGGAAGATTAGTGGAGAAAAAGAGGCTGAATAACTTGGATTACGTGGAATAGCATCCATGCTCCAGATGGGAATTCAGCCAGAAAAACGGGAGCAAGAAAGAAGCGACATGGGGGAATCAGTCTTTCTGGAAACTGATCCGATTTCTTTATTTTTAGGTTTGCTTATATACCTTTTGTTACACATAGGGATGAATACAGAGTCACGGGGGGGTGGGGGGTCAGCAGTCCTGACCTTTATCAAAATCAGGTGCTTCACATAAAAAGGTCTTAGGGATTTTATGATCCTTTCTTTCTGATAACCAAAAAACTTATTTTTTCCAAGGGTGTTTTTTCTTAAACCAGGCACCACCCTCCAAATAAAGTTACATTCCTATAGGGTGAGGGTGTAGTGAGTTACAATCAAGAAAGGAATTTATTTAACCCAAGGTTAACATGATTAGTCTTAAAGGTTAATACTTATTTCTCCTATATGTTAGTTATATTCATTATAAGGGTAGGAAACATGGAGATTTAGCAGCAAACATCAGCCCAACAAATGAAAATCCTTTCACCAATGTTCCCCTTAAGATCTATTTAGTCTTAAGATATGATAAAGTTACCTTTTTACATAGCAAGGACACAGTGATTTATAACAAAGCACAGTGATCTATTATAAAAGAGAAAATCCATTAACTCAAAAAGTCTAGTATTGCTAACATCAAACTACTATATTTCCTTTGCTATATTCCAAATACATTAATTAATATATTTCCAGGTGCCTAAGGATATGGAGGCCTGGTGGCAATCATTGACTCAACAAGAAGAAAAAGCCCTATGCTAATTAAGACTCTCAAAATACTCCAAAACTCTCTGTGCTGTTTATGGTTGAGAGGTAGTAAACAATCATGTGGCAGGAGTATGGATAATCCTGTCACACAAGCTAGTCTGTCAGCAGAGAGGTTTGACCTGAGACATCCTTGTCCCACCCAGAGCAGGGAATTAGCAGCGATTATTGACACAACAAATGAAAAACCCTTCACCAATATAATTCCTAACCAACCCATTATACTAATAATTTCTAACTCCCCAAAAGAATTTACCTTTAGTAAGTCTAAAACATCTCTGTGCCTCTCAGATTGGGAGGCTGTAAACAATCACATGTGGCCGGATGAACCTATACAGGCGGGCTAGATAACCTTCAGAGGAGTCCATAAGCTGAAACACTCTTGTCACGCCCAGGAATTTTTATTGCCTTGGAGCTACAGGTTTACTCCTTCTCCGAGAGAAACGGTTATGGGGGAGAGCCCCCCGTAAAGTCAGAGGTGTAGGTGAGAGCATAAAACAGACTCTGGTTTGGGGGTAGATGCTCAGGAACAGGGGGTTTCCTGAGGCTTGATCATGCCTTTGCGTATGCCAAGCCTCGTTCCTCATGACCTTTGCCATGGGCGGAGTTCCTCACGCTGGTTCCCGGCAAGGAAGCAATAGTTAGAACTGGACATGGAACAACAGACTAGTTCCAAATAGGGAAAGGAGTATGTCAAGGCTGTATACTGTCACCCTGCTTATTTAACTTCTAGGCAGAGAACCTCATGAAAAACCCTGGACTGGAAGAAACACAAGCTGGAATCAAGATTGCCAGGAGAAATATCAATAGCCTCAGATATGCAGATGACACCACCCTTATGGCAGAAAGTGAAGAGGAACTAACAAGTTTCTTGATGAAAGTGAAAGAGGAGAGTGAAAAAGTTGGCTTAAAGCTCAACATTCAGAAAACCAAGATTATGGCATCTGGTCCCATGACTTCATGAGAAACAGATGAGGAAACAGTGGAAACAGTGTCAGACATTTTTTGGGGGGGCTCCAAAATTACTGCAGATGGTGATTTGCAGCCATGAAATTAAAAGAGGCTTACTCCTTGGAAGAAAAGTTATGACCAACCTAGATAGCATATTCAAAAGCAGAGACATTACTTTGCCGACTAAGGTCTGTCTAGTCAAGGCTATGGTTTTTCCTGTGGTCATGTATGGATGTGCGAGTTGGACTGTGAAGAAGGCTGAGTGCCGAAGAATTGATGCTTTTGAACTGTGGTGTTGGAGAAGACTCTTGAGAGTCCCTTGGACTGCAAGGAGATCCAACCAGTCCATTCTGAAGGAGATCAACCCTGGGATTTCTTTGGAAGTAATGATGCTAAAGCTGAAGTTCCAGTACTTTGGCCACCTCATGTGAAGAGTTGACTGATTGGAAAAGACTCTGATGCTGGGAGGGATTGGGGGCAGGAGGAGAAGGGGATGACCAAGGATGAGATGGCTGGATGGCATCACTGATTTGATGGACGTGAATCTGAGTGAACTCCGGGAGTTGATGATGGACAGGGAGGCCTGGCGTGCTGCAATTCATGGGGTCGCAAAGAGTTGGACACGACTGAGCGACTGAACTGAACTGAACTTACCAGGTTTTTCATGACATCTAAAGCAGCTGAAACATTGCCAGATAAATCAGAAATATATACACAACATTCAACTTTAAATATAGCACAGGTTCCTCCTTGAGCAGCTGTGAGCATGTCCAAAACCATTCTATTTTGAATTACCGCTTTTGTTTCTATGAAACTGGTATTTACATATTATGTAACCCCATGACCTGAGTCTATTGACTGTAGGTCTGTCTTACACCAAGAGAGCAGGGAGAGATTATGACTGACAAGAGAAAGGAAAGTCCTAGAAAAGAGCAGAGTGGTTTAAAATCTCCTTGGCAGAGCGATGACACACGCCAGCAAAGTCCATCCATCATAGACAGAGGCACTGCGCCACATACACAAGAGATTGAGGTGTTGTGGAAGTTGGGTAGGAATGTGCATGTCAAAGAGGTCAAGCAGCAGGAGTTGATTATGCGGTTTCATCCTGAAGGGGCTCATCCGGGATCTTCTTTTCCTTCTTCTTAAGGATGGTCTTAGTCTCTTAAGGGTCAGTGGGGTCCCTCTGGGCAGTTCACTCAACAGTTTCTGGGTCTGTGTGGTATGATCTTTTCACCCTCATATAATGGATCCCAGGAGCAATACCTGCAACTTTAACTGCAGTAGGGGTAGTTAGAATAACAGTATAAGGGCCCTTCCACTGAGGGGCTAGTGAATCATGTTTCCAATCTTTGACCTATACTTGATCACCAGGCGTAAACTCTTGAATCTGTTCCCCAACGGGGAATGGCACCCTGTCTTGTACAAACTTGTTCACCTGATTTATTACCTTACCCAGTTCCATATGCTGAGAAATCCTATCTCCCCTTACCTGAGACAAATTTGTTGACACCTGTTTTATTATGGGAGAGGGCCTCCCATGCACAATTTCATATGGAGAATAGCCTTGGGACCGTGGAGTCATCCTGAGTCTGAGCAGAGCTGTCAGAAGCAAGTCCACCCAGGAGCAGTCAGTCTCTATTAAACACTTAGACAGTGTCTCTTTAAGTGTCTGGTTTTTTGTTCTGCCATCTCAGAACTCTGGGGCCTATATGCAATGTGCGGTTTCCATTTGATATTTAAATGGTAGTGTCAGTGAGGTTTCATTTCAGTGAAGTCCACTTCCAGGTGTTCAAAGGGCAGTGTGCCTTTCAGCTGAATCCCCAGAGGTTTTTGTCTGTGCTGAGAGGCAGCATTAACCTGTGAGCAGGCAGTGCAGTTCTGAGATTCTATCCTGCATAGGGAAGAGAAGCGGAGAACCGAGAAATATTTTTGAATTAGCTCTTTCAGTTTATCATTGCCTAGGTGGGTCACTTGGTGTGTTTGGCTTACCAGAGTGGATGCCAGCTCCTCCGGTACCAATAATTTGCCACTTGGCAATTCCCACAATCCCTTTTTAGTCTTGATGGCCCCTTCCATTTTGGCTAGTTGGTTTTGGGCTTCATTGTATTTTGGAGACTCCAGCATTGGTTCAGGCAGCTCCACCAATATGAGAGCTTTAATAGGGGCTTCACTGGTCACCCCCAAGCCCTTGGCTGCTTGTTTAGTGGTTTTATCTGCCAGTCTGTTTCCCAAGCCTGGGGAGTATCCTTTTTTTTTTTTTTTTATGTCCTCGGCAGTGTATGACTGCAACCCTTTCTGGTTCCCAGACAGCATCTAATAGGGTCAGAATTTCTTCTTTATTTTTAATGTCCTTTCTGTTGGCTGTCAGAAGACCTCTCTCTTTACATAAAGCCCCATGTACATGTAAAGTAGCAACAGCATACCTGGAGTCTGTGTAAATGCTTGTCTTCTTACCTTTTAACAGCGGGAGGACCCGGATTAGAGCATGTTTGACCTGTTGAGTGGACCAGTGTGATGGCAGAGAGCTAGCTTCAACAATGGTTACTTCCATGACTACTGCATATCCTGACAGTCGTTGTCCTTTTACCAGGCTGGTGCCACCGGCGTATTGGACCCAATCTGGGTCCGGGATTGGCTGGTCTCTCAAGTCAGGTTTGCTGGCATAAACTTCTTCTAGGATTTCCTTGCAATCATGTGAGGGCCCACCTTCTCCCACGGGAAGGAGAGTGGCCAGATTCAGGGCTTGACGAGGCTCAATAATAACATGGGGGTTCTCACATAACAGTCCCTGGTATTGAGTAATCTGGGATGTTGACAGCCATTTATGGGGTCCCCTCGCAGGAGAGTGTTAACTTCATGCAAGACTTTTATGATCAAATCTTAGCCCAAAATCAGCTTGCTTGCCTCCCAGACCAGTAAGGCAACAGCAGCAACTGCCCATAAGCATCCCAGCCTCTCAGTGGCAACATTGTCCAGCCATTTCAGGAGATAAGCCACGAGTCTGTCCCATGTCCCCATAGTCTGGGACAACACTCCCATAGCTACCTTGTCCTTTTCAGTCATGTAAAGAGTAAATGACTTAGCAGGGTCTGGCAGGCCCAAGGTGGGTGCTGACATAATTGTACTGGGTTTGAGTTCTATTACCACTGGGACCTGTTTTGCAAGCCTGGGAGGGATGTCTTCTGCCCAGATCTCAGGGAATTGTTGAGTTAACTCTCTCTCTCTCTCTCTCTCTCTCTCTCTCTCTCTCTCTCTCTCTCTCTCTCTCTCAACTGTTTAGCCCATCTGGTTTCCCTTCCAGGAGCTCGTGCTACCTCCTCATACTTAAGGAAGTGGTTGAGCCCACTCAAAAAGTGGTCTTTCACGGGGAGGGGTTGGGGAAGGTCACTTGTGCCCCCAATTTAGACAGCAAGTCTCTTCCCAACAAAGGTACTGGGCATTCAGGGATGTATAAAAATTCATGAGTCATTTGGTGTCCCCCTGTCTGACATTTTCAGGGTAGGCTTGAAACACAAAGGCTGCATTTATCACCATCTGAGACTCAGCAGCTTCTGGATCTATTGGCGTATAGAGTATACAGTCCTCATACAGTCTTTCATAGAACTCAAAGGGTGATTTGCTTTCCCTTTGAATCAATTCGGAGGGTATTGCCCTACTTATAGGTTTTTTTGGGTCCCCCCCTTGAGACCTTGTAAAATTGCTGCCTGATATCTCTCCAGGTGGCCTCTCTCTTCCTCTGTGTTACAGTCCCAGTTGGGCCTCTCATCGGGGGTGGCTGGTTCCGCCCACCGCTGCAGGTTTGCAGTACCCTCAGGTGCCATTTCTCTTAACCATTTTCTGGCCTCAGGATCCTGTGTCTGTCCGCAGTGCTGAAGAGGGAAACTAGAAGTTGGATTATGTCATCCATGTAAGGCAGTGGGTTCAAAAAATAGTCTCCATTAGCCTAATCTGGTAATAATAGGCTACAGGGGACTGATGGTAGCAGCCGTCTGCCCCCTGAACCGGAAGCTGCTATAACTCTCTGAGGGGCATTTGTAGCGGGTCCTTTCCTCTGGCTCCTTAGTGGAGTGTAGCCTCTGTTTGATTCTGGTGTCTCCTTTCCCCTTCCTGTCAGAACTCACCAGGAGAGGCAGGTATAGCTTGGGTGGTTTGGCTGGAGCCAGATCCTGGAAGTGTTGGCCAGAGGCTTCTGCCACTGGGATTGACACCTGCCAAAGTCGCGGCTCTATGACCTCCGAGAGAGCTGGCAGAGGAGCAGTGGCTGCTGCAGGAACTTCACCTGGCCCTGGATCGAGCATTGAGGCAGCCTCCGGTCCTGGTGGAGCACTGGGTGGTGGGTGCATCATCATCCAGTATGGGGCAGGGGCAGGTCATCCTTGTCCAAGTCCTGTCAGATCCCAGAGGGAGAAGGGGGATTGGTGTGTCTTCACCCGTGGGGCAGCACTGCTGAACCAGAGCACCACGTGGTCCAATACTGTTTCTCCCTTAAAGTCCGTTCTGCCTTGGTGGGCTTGATTAGGTGCAGATGAAAACACAGATGGGTTAAATATCCCACGTCCAGGCCTTCTCTGGAAAAGCCAATTCGTACTCACTTATGTATCCCCCTCCTTCTAGCCTGACAGTTCTGAGGGGGTCAAGAACGTCACAGCAGACAGGATACCTAGGGGAGGGTAGAATACGAGCACACAAGGACCAAGTTTCGTGTAAATCCCCTGGTGACTGCTTGGTAATAACTCCCCAAGATGGCATGGACACGCCTCCTAAATGACCTTCACAAATTTCCTTCCTAAGCCCTAACACACTCGTCGACCTACATACCAAGCAATCACTGCCACCTTCCTATTCCAGGCTCCTGTGGGTCCGTGCCCCTTCTAGTCCCTCCCAGGGGGTTGATCAGGCTGTAAGGCATAGTTCAGGCCAAGGCAGAAAAAAGAAAGGTGACTTCAACAGAAGTAGGTTACCTTTATTCACGCAAGGAGGGGTGACAGTCAGCCTAATGATTAGGCTTAGTGTGGAGAGGGATCAGGGAGGCTCCATATTTATAGGGAGGTTTGTGGAAGTGATAAGGAAAACGTTAATCAGGCGGGATGTTTTGGGTATTCCTTAGTTGAGATGGCATTTGTAGTTGGGCAGGGGGTGGTAAGTCTTCTGGGCAAGTGTAGCGGGTGGAAGGTTTCTGGACAGGGGGTGATAAGTCCCAGATAGATGCAACTGGCTTGGAGCCTCAGGGAAGAACCTAAAGTTCTGTTTTGTTTTCTCCGAAGTTAGATGATTCAGCAAGGGCCTTTGAGACTGTTGTTTTCTTTTCTAGGCCCAAAAGACTTCTTCATTCCAGACCCTGAAATCGTAAAAAAAAATGGGGAAAAGGGCGCCATATCTCTTCTGGCTACTTCCTGCTGGATAGGGGCGACGATTTGGGGTCTGGAATGGAGGATCGTCCTAGGGGCCAGGGTCTCCTTTTTCTGAGCTTGAGGTGAGGCCCTCAAGAAGAAGAATGGTCTTGACCTGATCTTGAGAGATGGCCCAAATCCGTTCTTGGAGAAACCTTTGAAAGACATTGAAGAGACAGGGTCCAAATAAGAGGAATAGAATGATAAGTACCAATGGTACCAGGAAAGGGAGCAACCAAGGGAGGACCTGTTGGAACAGGTTTTGGGGAC
Source organism: Ovis aries (assembly GCF_016772045.2). Classification (NCBI taxonomy): domain Eukaryota; kingdom Metazoa; phylum Chordata; class Mammalia; order Artiodactyla; family Bovidae; genus Ovis; species Ovis aries. The sequence goes on along the minus strand of NC_056056.1, from coordinate 148,318,371 downwards.
TGTAAAGGTTTTGTAACTCTTTTCTGCAGCATTCAATTCTGTCTCTAAGTTCTTTGACTCTGCCTTGGACTATCCCCGTTTCATTAACAAAATAGCAGCAGTCCTCTCCCAGGAAAAGGCAGGTCCCTCCCTTTTCTGCGGTGAGAAGGTCCAGGGCTCGCCTATTTTGTGGGGCCACAGAAGCTAATGAGTTAATTTGTCTTTGGATTGAAACTAAGGACTCCACTACCTGCTCCATGTCTTCATTAAGTTCTTGGGACAGCTTACAGTAGAAATGGGCAGAGGTCGAGATGCCCCCAATCCTGGTACCTAGGGCTGCTGCTATGCCAGTCCCAATCAGGAGGGGGGCTATGACAGCTCGTCTTTTCCTATGCAAATGTTCCCCTTGGGAGTAGACTATTTGTTCTACCTCTTCTTCTTTGAGGAATGTTAGGCCCGGGGTCAGGAAGACCAAGATGCAAGGTCCAAGGGAGTCCAAGGGGAGACATGAATATGCACAGGTCCCACAGAAAATGAAGATTCCCGGATTGGTACAATTATTTGTGCTGTTCCAGAGAACCCAAGTGGAACAGAAGGAGGGAGCTGAGTTTGTAAGACCAGTGTAGTTGAGACTAGAGTAGTTAATACAGATTAGGTTTGAACAGGCTGAGAGTAGGACATTGTCAGATACAGGCCCAAAGAGTTGTGCAGTTTTTTGTTGGGAAGGGGAGGTATAGTTGCCCTGTAACAGCCAGGTTGAAGGTAAAGGAATTGCTTTGTGTGGTGAGGGAGACAGTGACATGCATATTCAACACTGGGATGTGTGTTGTGTGTACTGGAAGAATTGGAAGGAAGAGTTGAGAAGGCGGGTGAGGTGTTGGTTGCCAGAGGGAGGTTTTAGGAGAGGCCATAATTGGGAAAGGAGATCTAGGCTTTTACAAGGCTCAGGGGTCACCTATAACCAGGAAATTATGTTCTTTATGACTTGTTCTTGTTTCTTTCTCCAATTTTGATCTAGTACCCCACCCCCATCTGAGTACCCCCACTGGGTAATGGGATAGAAACATATGTCTCTTCCATTTGACTTATGGCAAGTACTCATGAAACTCCCTCTCTTTTGTACTTTAACAGTGAGTAGGGATTTGAACTTCCCGCCCCCACGGTTCATTGTGCATGGTTTTGGAGCTGTATTAAAACACGAGGAATGTACATAGGAATAAATGTCAGAGCAGGGGCAGGGAGTAACCAGAAGGCCGGGGAGTGCAGCAAGGATAAAGAACAGAGGAGTCATGGGGCTGTTAGTTAGGCAGTGCAGAGGAAATAGCACCCTAGGAGTAGAACCCAGCTAGCAATGTAGCCAATACCCATGCAAAGATGAAGGATAGGTGGCCAGTCCTGAGGGAAGACAGTTACTAGGCCTATAGCAAGGGTTAAGATTAAGAGTGCTATTATAGTTAGAGAGACAAGGAGAGGCTGGTCAGGGCGAGGGGGAAAAGGCCCCATGTTGGTGGTTGTTTGAATCTGAGGAGGAACAGTGTTCATTAGGATGTAGAATGATGTAGAGAATGAGAGTAAAGAAACCAACTTCTTCTGCAGCCAGGTTGTAGAAGGTTCCCTGGAGCCACGGTGGAGACACCAGTGTAGTCAGGTCTTTGAAGGAGGTTCCTGTAGGGGCGCTGGTCCAGAGGTCTTATAGTAGTTGGGTCAGGAACAGTTGTAGGTTGAAGAGAGTCCAGGCCATTCAGTGTCTTCTTGGATAGTTGACAGAGGTTGTCGCCAGGTGAATTTTAAGGAGGTGGGTCCTGTGAGGGAGACATGATAGGTGTCAGTTAAGGAGGGCAGCACAGAATTGGAGGTGACCCGTTTTAGGTGAGAAAGGTGTACCCAGGAGGTGACCTTCTCGAGTTTAGCTGCAGTTGGGTAAGGAGGATGATTTTGAATGGTCCCTGCCACTTTGGGGTCGGCTTTGGGGTCAGGGGCAGGCAAGTTGTGGTTGACGTATTTCCAGATGCATTGTGGAGTTCTACCAGCAGAGGAGAGTGTAAGAAGCTTGGTATGGGAGGAGGTTCAGGGAGGAGTCCAGGAGGGAGCATGGGCCTTCCATACATCACCTCAAAGGTGCTCAGCCCCAGGGCCTTTCTGGACAAAGCCCGTATTCTGAGGAGAACAATTGGCAAAAGTATAGTCCAATCCAGATGTACTTCGAGGGTTAGTTTGGTAAGGGTTTCTTTGATTATTTTATTCATTCTTTCTACCTTTCCCGAGGACTGAGGATGGTATGGAATGTGAAATTTCCAGGGTATCTGTAAGAACTGGACAAGCTGTTGGGTGACCTTGGACGTAAATTCTGGGCCATTATCAGACTGTAGGGATGAAGGTAGACCAAACCTGGGGATAATTTCTGTGAGGAGGATTTGGGCCACGGTGTGGGTTCTTGTTTGTAGTGGGAAACCCATCCCGAAAAGGTGTCCACAAGGACCAGGAAGTATCTGACTCTCTGGACTGGGGGCATAAGTCTATCTGCCAGTCCTGTGCTGGGAGGCTGCCTCGCATTTGATGGGTTGGAAAGGATGTCGGTTTAAGGTTGGAATTGGGGTTAGTACGTTGACATGTTTGACAGGAGTGGGTAAGGTTATCTAAATATTGTTGATCAGCATTGGATATGGGGAAGTGGTTGTGGAGGAACTGTTGGAGTGTCTTGGAGAAGGGATGAAAAAGTGAGTGTAGATAAGAGAGGATTTCTCTGGTATTGGGAGGGTAGGATGGAGTCAGAGCTAAAATGACAGGGGACTGGAGGGAAGGATGGGACAGTGCTATCTCCTTTGCCTTCTGGTCTGCAGCATTGTTGTAGGCTAATATGAGACTTCCCTTGGGATGTCCCCTACAGTGGAGGATGGCGGCTTTGTTTGGTAAGGATGCTGCCTCTAGAAGTTTGTGGATCAGGTCTGAATTAATAATGGGGGATCCTCTTTGGGTTAGGAACCCTCTTTCTCTCCATATTAGGATGCTTGAGTGAAGCATGTTATAGGCATATTTGGAGTCTGTGTGGATGTTAACCCTTAGATTTTTAGCCAGAGTTAAAGCTCTGGTGAGAGATATCAGTTCTGCCTGTTGGGAGGTCGTGTCAGGTGGCAGAGATGAAGCTTCAATTGTCTGGGTTCCGTGACTGTGACAAAATCCCCCTGGATGATGGCATATCCTGCTGCAAAGGGTGGGGAGTTTTGAGAGCTGTGTGGGGTGTCTGGGTCTAGGATGGGCTGATCTGTTAAATGTTGGAAGGAGTTTGGGGTAAGATCTACTGTTCAGTTCAGTTCAGTTCAGTTCAGTCGCTCAGTCATGTCCAACTCTTTGCAACCCCATGAATTGCAGCACGCCAGGCCTCCCTGTCCATCACCAACTCCCGGAGTTCACTCAGACTCACATCCATCGAGTCAGTGACGCCATCCAGCCATCTCATCCTCTGTCGTCCCCTTCTCCTCCTGCCCCCACTCCCTCCCAGCATCAGAGTCTTTTCCAATGAGTCAACTCTTTGCATGAGGTGGCCAAAGTATTGGAGTTTCAGCTTTAGCATCATTCCTTCCAAAGAAATCCCAGGGTTGATCTCCTTCAGAACGGACTGGTTGGATCTCCTTGCAGTCCAAGGGACTCTCAAGAGTCTTCTCCAACACCACAGTTCAAAAGCATCAATTCTTCAGCGCTCAGCCTTCTTCACAGTCCAACTCTCACATCCATACATGACTGTTAGGCTGCAGCCATTTAGGAGGGAGTCTGTTGTAGAGGACATGGGTAATAAGCTGGCGGGGTTAAGGGGAGAGCAGGGGGAGAATGAGAGCTGAGGGTTGAGGAGAAAGGCATGTAGGACCTATACCCTGGAAGGGGGAAGGGAGAGGAAAGCCTGATGTGATAGTAAGTCTCAGAGGGTGTGTGGAGAACAGACTGTTAAAGGGGCATGTCTAGAGAGTTTATTTGCTTCAAGTACAAGGGCTGTGATAGCAGCCATGGCCTGTATACAGGGAGGCCACCCCTTGGTCACCATGTCAAGCTGTTTTGATGGATAAGCTATGGGAGCCCAGGTGTCTCTGGCCCACTGACACAGAAGTCCCAGGGCCTGTCCTTCGTTGAAATGTGCAAAAAGAAAGAATGGTCTGGTGTGATCTGGCAGGTGGAGAGCTGGCACTTGGAGGAGGCTCTGGGTGAGCTGGCAAAGAGGATTGGCAAGTGAGGAGGAATTAAAGAGGGGCTCACCCAAACATCCTTTAGTTGCCTCATAGAGTGACTTTGCAATGAGGGAGAAGTTAGGGATCCAGATATGGAAAAAGTTTAGGAGGCCGAGGATAAACAGTTCTCTTTTCGTTTTTGGAAGTGGACAGTTAATTAAGGCCTGGATTCTATCTGGAGAAATAGTTCTTTGTTGATGGAATATGGAGAGCCCCAGATAGGTGACATTTGTCTGGGCTATTTGGGCCTTAGATTGGGATACCAAATAACCCCAGGATCCTAGGGCTCCAAGGAGTTTGGCAGTATGTTGGAGGCAGAGTTTTTGGGTTGGGCTACAAAGGAGGAGGTCATCTACATATTGGAGGAGATGACTTGGGGCTAGGTCGAATGTCTATAGGTCTGTTTGTAAAGCCTGTCCAAAAAAAATGGGGACTGTCTCTGAACCCCTGGGGGAGAACTGTCCATGTTAGTTGTTGGGAAATGTGAGTCTCAGGGTCTTTCCAGGTGAGGGCGAAAAGGGATTGGGAGGGGGGTAGAGGAGGATGGTGAAAAAGGCGTCTTTGAGATCAAATAACGTGAAGTGGGTTGCAGTTGGGGTTATGGTAGACAGAAGGGTGTAAGGGTTAGGGATTATTGGGAATGTCGATGTGAAGGCCTCATTGACTTTTCGCAGATCCTGGACCAGTCTCCAAGAGTTTGGTCCCTTCTTTACTGCCAGAATAGAGGTGTTGTGTGGTGAATGGGTAAGAATTAGGATAGAGGCTTGAAGACGGTCTATGGTAGGCTTAAGACCCTTGTGGGCCTCTGGGGTGAGAGAGTACTATTGTTGGGTGATTATAATCGAGGGGTCTTTTAGGGTAATGTGGACTGGGGGATGATATTTGGCTATGGATGGGTGATCAGTGTCCCAGACTTGGGGGTCTTAGGCAGGTAGATACAAGGGAAGGTCAGGGGTAAGGGATAGGGACCATCCAGGTGCCATCTGCATGCAAAATATAGAGACTGTACTGAAGAGGGGGTATGGTAATAAAGACTCCCAATTTGGATAACAAATGTCTCCCTAGGAGTGCCATCAGAGAAGGCAATGGCACCCAACTCCAGTACTCTTGCCTGAAAATTCCCATGGGTGGAGGAGCCTGGTAGGCTGCAGTCCATGGGGTCGCTAAGAGTCGGATACGACTGAGTGACTTGACTTTCGCTTTTCACTTGCATGCACTGGAGAAGGAAATGGCAACCCACTCCAGTGTTCTTGCCTGGAGAATCCCAGGGACGGGGGAGCCTGGTGGGCTGTGGTCTATGGGATCACACAGAGTCAGACACGACTGAAGTGACTTAGCAGCAGCAGCAGCAGGAGTGCCATCAGGCATTGAGGCTTTATGAGGAAGGAGTGTATAAGGGTCGATTTTCCAAATTGACAGAGTAATGGAGGGCTGATTTTTGGCCTTAGGGAAACTTCAGAGACCCCCTTGATTGTGAGTTTTGAGTCTTGAGTTGAGCCAGAGTAGGAAGTTAAGAGAGAGAAAGTGGCTCCAGTGTCTACTATAAAAGAGGTCTTTTTTCCAGCCACTACCCCATCTACCCTAAGTTCTGAGCTCGTGTTCAGGACACCAGCTGGGGGGCTGGAACCCGGGCCCCATCATTGGAACAACTCTTGTAGGGTTGGACTGGGGTTCTGGTGAGAAGGGGGAGTTCCCCCAGAGGCACCACGGCATCCCTGTGGACATTCTACTCTCCAGGTCTGGGAGGTGGGGATGTCCCCAGGGGTGCCAGAATGTCCCTGGGGACAGTCCATCTTCCAGTGTCCCCACTGGCCAAAAGTTGGGCATGCTTTTGTGATGGCTTGTGGGTTTGGGCATGCCTTTGCCCAGTGTCCTGACTGGTTGCATCGGAAGCAGGGTCCGGGGTGGTATTAAGCCCCGTTCTGGGATGACTTGGGCCAGGCTGATCTCATCCCTTAATTGCTGCCACCAAAAAGGCATATTTAGCTTTTCTCTCACGTTCTTTTTCTCTCTTAGCCTCCTCCTCTCTATTATTGAACACCTTGAAGGCTACTTCTAGAAGATCTCTTTGAGGGGTCTCAGGGCCCTTTTCTAGTTGTTGAAGCTTGTGTCTGATGTTAGAGGCGGACTGGCTGATGAATCGAATGTGAAGGTAGAGTGAGCCAGCAGGGGTGGTGATATCTAGGTTGGTATGCTTCTGGATTGCCTCTGTGAGGCGTGCCAAGAATAAGGCTGGATTTTCGTCTGCTCCTTGGGTGATTTCTCTGACTTTATCATAACTGACATGGATATGAGTATTTTTCTGCACTCCTTCTAGAATGCAGGTAATCATATTATTGAGTCTCCTGATACCTGGGTCACCAGGCTGGTAAGTCCAGTGGGGATCTAGCTGAGGCACTGCCTCATCAGCACCTGGGCTATCCTGGTCTTGGTTATGTAAATGATCAGCATGGGCTTTTGCCACTTGCTAGATATGGTCTTTTTCATCAGGGGTGAGAGTGGCATTTAGGGTATAATATACATCCTTCCATGTGAGGTTATAGGCCCGGGAGAGTCTCAGGAATACTTTTCTGTATCTGGTAGGATTTTCAGAAAATGATCCCAACTTTTCTTCTATCTGGCTTATATCTGACAATGAAAATGGCACATGGACTCGGGTGGGGCCCTCTGGTCTTGCCACCTCTCTCAGGCGAAACGTGTTGGGTATGTGACCATGTGGCAGGAGGGGAAGGAAGTGGGGAGGGGGAGTCGGGGAGATGGGGTAGCGAGGTCGAGGGGGAGTCAGGAGAGGTTTCTGGGCCAGTAGGTGAGTTGGATGAACAGGAAAGAGAGGATTGGTGGGGTGGGAGGTAGGAAGGGGCTCGTCCACGGGGTCGAACTCTGGGGGTGCAGAAGGTCGCGGTCTGCGGTCAGTTGAGGAAGAAGAGCCCTTTTGATTGGGAGGCAAGATGCATAGAAGGACCTCGTGGGTGGAGCAGGCCTTGCATAGCGAGGGCCTGCTCTGAAGGGCCCAAAAGGCTTGGGCATATGGGAGCTCCGACCACTTGCCATTCCATTTAAGGAAGTCGGTGAGATTTTGAAGAATGTTAAAGTCAAATGTGCCGCTTTAGGCTAGCAGTCTTGATTATCTAATTGGTATTGAGGCCAAATCTGTATACAGAGTTGTTTTAAACGGTTAGCTTTGAGTTCAGTGAATGGGAGTGGTTTGAGATTTTTGAGAACACAGATCAGAAGGGAATCTTTTGGGACAGATTGGCCAGATTCCATAATTGAAAGGCAAGCAGAGGCTCCTTTTGAGAGCTAGACTCATCACCCATAGTTGCAATAGGAGTTATGAGAAGAGAGCTCTGTGTTGAGGTGGAGCATCCCCCACCATTGCTTACAGAGTGGCCCTGGCCAGGGGGTCCCCAGGACCCAGAGAGGACTGAGTTCTAGGGTGCCTCTAGAACACCGTCCAGATCTTACCTAAATCTAGGGGCCAGCTTGAGTGGAGTGTTGCATGTAGAGCAGTAGAATGGCAAGAGTTCCCTATTCCGGGGGTCGTCAGAGAGAGAGGGAGGGAAAGCGGATTGAGCCTAGGCCTGGGGGTATGCAAAGCACCAATAAAGCCTTAGCACAAAGCTTGCACCTCACGAAGGCACTGGGCATCCCCGAGGGGAACTTGAGCCCTGGCAGAAAAGTGAGCTCAGGGGATGTTCCTGCTCCCAGACTCTGGGGAAAAGAGAAAATAATGAGAGAGAGGGAGAGTGAGAGACAGTGTGCCGAGTGCCTCACCTCTTCCTGGGTTTTGGCACCAAGAATATAAGGTATAGTTCAGGCTGAGGCAGAAAGAGGAAAGATGACCTCAACAGAAGTTCAGTTCAGTTTAGTACAGTCGCTCAGTCGTGTCCAACTCTTTGCAACCCCATGAATAGCAGCACACCAGGCCTCTCTGTCCATCACCAACTCCCAGAGCTCACTCAGACTCAATAAATAGAGTCAGTGATGTCATCCAGCCATCTCATCCTCTGTCGTCCCCTTCTCCTCCTGTCCCCAATCCCTCCCAGCATCAGAGTCTTTTCCAATGAGTCAACACTTTGCATGAGGTGGCCAAAGTACTGGAGTTTCAGCTTTAGCATCATTCCTTCCAAAGAAAGCCCAGGCTTGATCTCCTTCAGAATGGATGGGTTGGATGTCCTTGCAGTCGAAGGGACTCTCAAGAGTCTTCGCCAACACCACAGTTCAAAAGCATCAATTATTCGGCGCTCAGCCTTCTTCATAGTCCAACGCTCACATCCATACACGACCACTGGAAAAACCATACCTTTGACTAGATGGACCTTAGTCAGCAAAGTAATGTCTCTGCTTTTGAATATACTATCTAGGTTGGTCATAACTTTCCTTCCAAGGAGTAAGCATCTTTTAAATCCATGGCTGCAATCACCATCTGCAGTGATTTTGGAGCCCCCGCCCCAAATAAAGTCTGACACTGTTTCCACTGTTTCCCCATCTATTTCCCATGAAGTGATGGGACCGGATGCATGATCTTCGTTTTCTGAATGTTGAGCTATAAGCCAACTTTTTCACTCTCCTCTTTCACTTTCATCAAGAGGCTTTTTTAGTTTCTCTTCACTTTCTGCCATAAGGGTGGTGTCATCTGCATGTCTGAGGTTATTGATATCTCCCAGCATTCTTGATTCCAGCTTGTGCTTCTTCCAGCCCAGCATTTCTCATGATATACTCTGCATAGAAGTTAAATAAGTAGGGTGACAATACACAGCCTTGAGGTACTCCTTTTCCTATTTGGAACCAGTCTGCTGTTCCATGTCCAGTTCTAACTGTTGCTTCCTGACCTAAAACAGATTTCTCAAGAGGCAGGTCAGGTGATCAGGTATTCCCATCTCTTTCAGAATTTTCCACAGTTTCTTGTGATCCACACAGGCAAAGGCTTTGGCATAGTCAATAAAGCAGAAATAGATGTTTTTCTGGAAGTCCCTTGCCTTTTCCATGATCCAGCAGATGTTGGCAATTTGATCTCTGGTTCCTCAGCCTTTTCTAAAACCAGCTTGAACATCAGGGAGTTCACGGTTCATATATTGCTGAAGCCAGGCTTGGAGAATTTTGAGCATTACTTTACTAGCATGTGAGATGAGTGCAATTGTGCAGTAGTTTGAGCATTCTTTGGCATTCCCATTCTCTGGGATTGGAATGAAAACTGACCTTTTCCAGTCCTGTGGCCACTGCTGAGTTTTCCAAATTTGCTGGCATAATGAGTGCAGCACTTTCACAGCATCATCTTTCCTTGAGAACCCCATGAACAGCATGAAAACACAAAATGATAGGATACTAAAAGAGGAACTCCCCAGGTCAGTAGGTGCCCAATATGCTACTGAAGGTCAGTGGAGAAATAACTCCAGAAAGAATGAAGGGATGGAGCCAAAGCAAAAACAATACCCAGCTGTGGATGTGACTGGTGATAGAAGCAAGGTCTGATGCTGTAAAGAGCAATATTGCATAGGAACCTGGAATGTCAGGTCCATGAATCAAGGCAAATTGGAAGTGGTCAAACAGGAGATGGCAAGAGTGAATGTTGACGTTCTAGGAATCAGCGAACTAAAATGGACTGGAATGGGTTAATTTAACTCAGATGACCATTACATTGACTACTGCGGGCAGGAATCCCTCAGAAGAAATGGAGTAGCCATCATGGTCAACAAAAGAGTCCAAAATACAGTACTTGGATGCAGTCCCCAAAACGACAGAATGAACTCTGTTCATCTCCAAGGCAAACCATTCAATATCACAGTTATCCAAGTCTATGCGCCAACCAGTAATGCTGAAGAAGCTGAAATTGAATGATTCTATGAAGACCTATAAGACCTTGTAGAACTAACATCCCAAAAAGATGTCCTTTTCATTATAGGGGACTGGAATGCAAAAGTAGGAAGTCAAGAAACACCTGGAGTAACAGGCAAATTTAGCCTTGGAATGCAGAATGAAGCAGGGCAAAGACTAATGGAGTTTTGCCAAGAAAATGCACTGGTCATAGCAAACACCCTCTTCCAACAATACAAGAGAAGACTCTACACATGGACATCACCAGATGGTCAACACCGAAATCAGATTGATTATATTCTTTGCAGCCAAAGATGGAGAAGCTCTATACAGTCAGTAAAAACAAGACCAGGAGGTGACTGTGGCTCAGATCATGAACTCCTTATTGCCAAATTCAGACTGAAATTGAAGAAAGTAGGGAAAACCGCTAGACCATTTAGGTATGACCTAAATCAAATCCCTTATGATTATACAGTGGAAGTGAGAAATAGATTTAAGGGCCTAGATCTGATAGATAGAGTGCCTGATGAACTATGGAATGAAGTTTGTGACATTGTACAGGAGACAGAGATCAAGACCATCCCCATGGAAAAGAAATGCAGAAAAGCAAAATGGCTGTCTGGGGAGACCTTACAAGTAGCTATGAAAAGAAGAGAGGCAAAAATCAAAGGAGAAAAGGAAAGATATAAGCATCTGAAGGCAGAGTTCCAGATAATAGCAAGAAGAGATAAGAAAGCCTTCTTCAGCGATCAATGCAAAGTAATAGAGGAAAAGAACAGAATGGGAAAGACTAGAGATCTCTTCAAGAAAATTAGAGATGCCAAGGGAACATTTCATGCAAAGATGGGCTCGATAAAGGACAGAAATGGTATGGCCCTAACAGAAGCAGAAGATATTAAGAAGAGGTGGCAAGAATACACGGAAGAACTGTACAGAAAAGATCTTCACGACCCGGATAATCACAATGGTGTGATCACTCATCTAGAGCCAGACATCCTGGAATGTGAAGTCAACTGAGCCTTAGAAAGCATCACTACGAACAAAGGTAGTGGAGGTGATGGAATTCCAGTTAAGTTGTTTCAAATGGACCGAAGTAGGTTATCTTTATTCCGGCAAGGAGGGGTGACTGTCAGCCTAATGATCGAGCTTAGTGTGGAGAGGGATCAGGGAGGCTCCATATTTATAGGGAGGTTTGTAAACTTTAACCAGGTGGGATATTTGGGGTATTCTTTAGTTGAGATGGCATTTGTAGTTGGGCAGCGGGTGATAAGTCTTCTGGGCAGGTGTAGGGGTGGAAGGTTTCTGGACAGGGAGTGATAAGTCCCAGATAGATGCAATTGGCCTAGAGCATCAGGGCAGGACCTAAAGTTCTGTTTTGTTTTCTCCGAAGTTAAATGATTCAACAAGGGCCTTTGAGACTGTTGTTTTCTTTTCTAGGCCCAAAAGACTCCTTTGTAGGCCCCCTCTTCTATTCTACCAGGTGGGTTTCTCCTCACCTGAGTGCTCAGTTCCCCTGCTTCTGTTCCCTACCTGCTAATGTGAAAGGTCTGGGCGTTCAGAAGCAGAATCCTTCCAGAAGAGCGAAAGGCCTTCCCCCCGTCTAGAAGATTCAAGCTGCAAGGCCTTGGAGTAGTCCTAAATGGGACTTGTCTCCTCAAAGTGAGGAGTTTCCTGGCCAAGGCACCAAGTGTTGTAGCCACACGTTCTGGCAAACCAACTCACTCAGAAGGGCAATGCAGATAGTGAAGTGCAGTTTATTACACTGGCTGGCCCAAGGCAAAGTCTCCTCTTAGCCAAGGACCCCAACCAGTTTTTGTGAAAACCGTATATACCCTAAGTGTATGTATTCAAACCCACCTCCCCAAATTCTCTGAAACTAGTTTGAACAAAGGAAAAGAAAGATACAATTAAAGTTAACCTGTGTTTCATATGCCTTAAACCTGTAATTCATATGCCTTAAACCTAGGTAGTTTACAGCGGACAATTATCAATAGGCCTGTGGTCATACCACAATAAGCATAATAGAATTTATGATTCTATTCAGTTACACAGATAATTAGGGTATTCTTTTAGGTGAAGGTATGAGCCCTGGGGCTCTTCCATCTAGGGGGTCTGGTGTTCCAGTTGGTATATCCTTTCCATAGATACTGGGCACATAGCTCAAAGCCTGCAGCATGGCCCAAGATAGAGTCCTGCTTTCAAGATAGAGCCTGTTCTGTATGTCTCCTCCTTCACCTGGATATATGTAAGTAGTGGTGTCTAAAGGGAGGGTTTTTAATGTTGAGTTGGAAATAAGAATAGGATTCTTGCATTTTTATTGTGAAACTTGAGACAGTATATTAATGGAAAAGTCTTGAAATAATTATGGAAAATATAGCTTTTTTGTCTTTTATGGTGTAGTAGAAAGTATTAAATTATTTCCATGTGATAAACTTTGAAATACATAAAATCATTTCACCCTAAAATAAAATTGAGAAGTCTTTTTCTTTGTGCAGCATTTTTGTTTTTATTAGTATGAATATTTGGTCAAAGTTTGCAATCATTCTTTCCAGATAAATCAAAGCCAAATAAGTGAAAAATTAAAATGTAATACTGTTCAAAAATTTAATGGTGTAACGCAGGAGGGCCTAGAGAAGCTATCCCACGTTGAAGGTCAGGAAGGGTGGCAGTGAGGAGATACCCTTCCTCCAAGGTAACGAGCAGTGGCTGCGCTTTGCTGGAGCAGCCGTGAAGAGATACTCCACGCCCAAGGTAAGAGAAACCCAAGTAAGACGGTAGGTGTTGCAAGAGGGCATCAGAGGGCAGACACACTGAAAACATACTCACAGAAAACTAGTCAATCTAATCACACTAGGACCACAGCCTTGTCTGACTCAATGAAACCAAGCCATGCCTGAGGGGCAACCCAAGACGGGTGGGTCATGGTGGAGAGGTCTGACAGAATGTGGTCCACTGGAGAAGGGAATGGCAAACCACTTCGGTATTCTTGACTTGAGAACCCCATGAACAGTATGAAAAGGCAAAATAATAGGATACTGAATGAGGAACTCCCCAGGTCAGTAGGTGTCCAATATGCTACTGGAGGTCAGTGGAGAAATAACTCCAGAAGAAAGAAAGGATGGAGGCAAAGCAAAAACAATACCCAGCTATGGATGTGATTGGTGATAGAAACAAAGTCTGATGCTGTAAAGAGCACTACTGCATAGGAACCTGCCTCCATAAATGAAGGCAAATTGCAAGTGGTCAAACAAAAGATGGAAAGAGTGAATGTCGACATTCTAGGAATCAGCGAACTAAAATGGACTGGAATGGGTTAATTTAACTCAGATGACCATTCCATTGACTACTGTAGGCAGGAATCCCTCAAAAGAAATGGAGTAGCCATCATGGTCAACAAAAGAGTCCAAAACACAGTACTTGGATGCAATCTCAAAAACGACAGAATGAACTCTCTTCGTCTCCAAGGCAAACCATTCAATATCACCATAATACAAGTCTATGCCTCAACCAGTAATGCTGAAGAAGCTGAAGTTGAACGGTTCTGTGAAGACCTACAAGATCTTGTAGAACTAACACCCCCAAAAGATGTCCTTTTCATTATAGGGGACTGGAATGCAAAAGTAGGAAGTCAAGAAACACCTGGAGTAACAGGCAAATTTGGCCTTGGAATGCGGAATGAAGCAGGGCAAAGACTAATGGAGTTTTGCCAAGAAAATGCACTGGTCATAGCAAACACCCGCTTCAACAACACAAGAGAAGACTCTACACATGGACATCACCAGATGGTCAACACCAAAATCAGATTGATTATATCCTTTGCAGTCAAAGATGGAGAAGTTCTATACAGTCAGCAAAAACAAGACCAGAAGCTGACTGTGGCTCAGATCATGAACTCCTTATTGCCAAATTCAGACTGAAATTGAAGAAAGTAGGGAAAACCGCTAGACCATTTAGGTATGACCTAAATCAAGTCCATTATGATTATACAGTGGGAGTGAGAAATAGATTTAAGGGCCTAGATCTGATAGATAGAGTGCCTGATGAACTATGGACCGAGGTTTGTGACATTGTACAGGAGACAGGGATCAAGACCATCCCCATGGAAAAGAAATGCAGAAAAGCAAAATGACTGTCTGAGGAGGCCTTACAAATAGCTGTGAAAAGAAGAGAGGCAAAAATCAAAGGAGAAAAGGAAAGATATAAGCATCTGAATGCAGAGTTCCAAAGAACAGCAAGAAGAGATAAGAAAGCCTTCTTCAGCGATCAATGCAAAGAAATAGAGGAAAAGAACAGAATGGGAAAAACTAGAGATCTCTTCAAGAAAATTAGAGATGCCAAAGGAACATTTCATGCAAAGATGGGCTCGATAAAGGACAGAAAAGGTATGGACCTAACAGAAGCAGACGATATTAAGAAGAGGTGGCAAGAATACATGGAAGAACTATACAAAAAAGATCTTCACGACCCGGATAATCACAATGGTGTGATCACTCATCCAGAGCCAGACATCCTGGAATGTGAAGTCAACTGAGCCTTAGAAAGCATCACTACGAACAAAGCTAGTGGAAGTGATGAAATTCCATCCAGTAGAGCTGTTTCAAATCCTGAAAGATGATGCTGTGAAAGTGCTGCACTCATTATGCCAGCAAATTTGGAAAACTCAGCAGTGGCCACAGGACTGGAAAAGGTCCATTTTCATTCCAATCCCTAAGAAAGGCAATGCCAAAGAATGCTCAAACTACTGCACAATTGCACTCATCTCACATGCTAGTAAAGTAATGCTCAAAATTCTCCAAGCCAAGCTTCAACAATATGTGAACCGTGAACTTCCTGATATTCAAGCTGGTTTTAGAAAAGGCAGAGGAACCAGAGATCAAATTGCCAACATCTGCTGGATCATGGAAAAAGCAAGAGAGTTCCAGAAAAACATCTATTTCTGCTTTATTGACTATGCCAAAGCCTTTGCCTGTGTGGATCACAAGAAACTGTGGAATGTTCTGAAAGAGATGGGAATACAGACCACCTGACCTGCCTCTTGAGAAATCTGTATGCAGGTCAGGAAGCAACAGTTAGAACTGGACATGGAACAACAGACTGGTTCCAAATAGGAAAAGGAGTACCTCAAGGCTGTGTATTGTCACCCTACTTATTTAACTTCTATGCAGAGTACATCATGAGAAACACTGGACTGGAAGAAACACAAGCTGGAATCAAGATTGCTGGGAGAAATATCAATAACCTTAGATATGCAGATGACACCACCCTTATGGCAGAAAGTGAAGAGGAACTCCAAAGCCTCTTGATGAAAGTGAAAGAGGAGAGTGAAAAAGTTGGCTTAAAACTCAACATTCAGAAAACGAAGATATTGGCATCCAGTCCTATCACTTCATGGGAAATAGATGGGGAAACAGTGGAAACAGTGTCAGATTTTATTTTGGGGGGCTCCAAAATCACTGCAGATGGTGATTGCAGCCATGAAATTAAAGGACGCTTACTCCTTGGGGAAAGTTATGACCAACCTAGATAGCATATTCAAAAGCAGAGACTTTACTTTGCCAACAAAGGTCCGTCTAGTCAAGGCTTTGGTTTTTCCAGGGGTCATGTATGGATGTGTGAGTTGGACTGTGAAGAAGGCTGAGCACCAAAGAATTGATGCTGTTGAACTGTGGTGTTGGAGAAGACTCTTGAGAGTCCCTTGGACTCCAAAGAGATCCAACCAGTCCATTCTGCAGGAGATCAGCCCTGGGATTTCTTTTGGAAGGAATGAGGCTAAAGCTGAAACTCCAGTACTTTGGCCACCTCATGAGAAGTGTTGACTCATTAGAAAAGACTCTGATGCTGGGAGTGGTTGGGGGCAGGAGGAGAAGGGGACGACAGAGGATGAGATGGCTGGATGGCATCACTGACTTGATGGACATGAGTCTGTGTGAACTCTGGGAGTTGGTGATGGCCAGGGAGGCCTGGCGTGCTGCAATTCATGAGGTCGCAAAGAGTCAGACTTGACTGAGCGAATGAACTAAACTGATTTGAAGCAGCATCAATTTCCTTAATCATGTTCCAAGCTCTATTTCTCTTTCATTTTGATTACAAAGAATAAATATATGAAATTCTCCAAACATATAGCTCTTGATAATGATTATACACAAAAGTCATTATAGAAAAATGAATTCTAATTTGTATGCCCCAAAGTCACTTTCATCTTAATTACTACAACTAACTAATGTGACTCCAGGATCAATTTTTGTAGTTCTTCCCTATCAAAATGAAAATATCTGAATCTATCAACCACTTATCAACCATGTTATTGTACCCAGCTAGAGAAACTTCCTTTTCCCCCATTTGATCCCCATATTCCTTACAGGAGATTAGAAATTTATCACCATGTCCAGGGACTCCAGGCAGCATTTATGACTGAAGTGGGGTGACAAGATGAAAAACAGGAAATGGAATGAGTATTTCCACCGTAAACAGTGAATATTTCAGCCTCCTTCTCACACCTGTTCCCAGAAAACTGTAAACATGTGCATGAGCCGGATTCATTCTTTCAGAAACTGAACTACCTCAGACACTTAGTAGTTCCCCAAGGCTGGCAAGTTGCTTGACCTTCCTGCAATGAAGCCCACTTGTAGATCATAGATCTTTCATTGTATTTTCTGGTACTTCACTCTTAAGAAGGAGAAAAAGGGAACCTAAAGGATAGAGTGCCTGAAGAAATATGGATGGAGGTTTGTAACATTGTACAGGAGGTTATCATCAAAACCATCATCCTCAAGAAGAATAAATGTAAAATAGAAAAAATGATTCTCTGAGGAAGCCTTCCAAAGAGCTGAGAAAAGAAGACAAGCAAAAGGCAAAAGAAAAAAGGAAAGATATACTAATCTGAATACAGAGTTTCAAAGAATAGCAAGGAGAGATAAGAAAGCCTTCCTAAATGATCAATGCAAACAAATAGAGAAAAACAATAGAATGGAAAAACTAGAGATCTCTTCAAGAAAATTAGAGAAACCAAGAGAACATTTCATGTAAAGATGGGTGCAATAAAAGACAGAAATAGTTTGGTTCTAACAGAAGCAGAAGATATTAAGAGGTGACAAGAATACGCAGAAAAACTATACAAAAAAGATCTTAATGACCCAGATAACCATGATGTTGTGATCACTCGCCTAGAGCCAGACAGCCTGGAGTACATAGTCAAGTGGGCCTAATGAAGTATCACCATGAAGGAACCTAACGGAGGTGATGGAATTCCAGCTGAGCTATTTCAAACCCTAAAAGATGATGCTGTGAAAGTGCTGCAATCAATATGCTGGAAAATTTGGAAAACTTAGCAGAGGCCGCAGGACTGGAAAAGATCAGTTTTCATTCAATCCCAAAGAAAGGCAATGCCAAAGAATGTTCAAACTACGGCACAATCGCATTCATCTCACACGCTAGCAAAATAATGCTCAAAATTCTCCAAACTAGGCTTCATCAGTATGTGAACCGATAATTTCCAGATGTTTAATCTGGATTTTAGAAAAGGCAGAAGAACCAGGGATCAAATTGCCAACATCCATTGCATCATAGAAAAAGCAAGAGAATTCCAAAAAAAATATCTACCTTTTCTTCATTGACTATGCTAAAGTCTTTGACTGTGTGGATCACAACAAACTGGAAAATTGTTAAAGAGATGGTAATACCAAACCACCTTACCTGCCTCCTGAGAAATCTGCATGCAGGTCAAGAAGCAACAGCTAGAACCAGACTGTTTCCACATTGGGAAAGGAATATGTATCAATATAATCTATATTAGTGAGTTTCAGAGGGGCTTTTTTTTTTAACTATAGATTTTCTTTTTCTCAATAAAATCTTACTCTGGGCTTCCCTAATGCCTCAAATGGTAAAGAATCTGCCTGCAATGCAGGAGACCCAGGTTCAATCATTAGGTGGGGAAGATCCCCTGGAGAACAGAATGGCAACCTGCAAATACAAATGGTATTCTTGCCTGGAGAAGTCCATGGACAGAGAAGCCTGGCAGACCACAGTCCATGGGTTTGCAAAAAATTGGATATGACTAAGCGACTAACACACATAGTCTAAAGAATATTCACATAGAACTCAATGCATTCCTCACTAACAAGTACATGATTGTGAAGGCTGATATAACCAAAATCATTCCATTTACATTAGACCTAATAGGTCCCAGAATTTTGCAACTTATCTAGGCTGTGTTTATTGATGATGAAATATACTCTAGTCACCACCAAGGAAAATGCCAATATATGATTTAGTGTTCCAAACAAGGCTAAAATAATCACTGAAATGCTCAAGATCTGAAGGGTAGTAAAATACTGACTGATTACTATAAGGACAATCTTCCTTCATAATCATGTCCTTGTTAGTGAGGAATGCATTGAGTTCTATGTGAATATTCTTTAGACTATGTGTGTTTGTCGCTTAGTCATATCCAATTTTTTGCAAACCCATGGACTGTGGTCTGCCAGTCTTCTCTGTCCATAGAATTCTCCAGGCAAGTTGGCTCCTTGAGTTACCACAAAAATAATTATTTAGGAAAACATTTTATCATTCTTCATTCAACTTTAGAGATGTGTCATTATTTTTTGAAAATTTCTCTTTTCTGTGCCTGAAGTTATATTATACCTAGTGCTAAGCCAAGTGCACCATGTTTACCAAGTGTTATATGACTAGGATATATGTGTCTGTCATTTTTTTCCTGAAATATTTGAGTGAAGGATAGTATTAAAAAGAAGTTTTTCATTTGTCAGGGGAAAATATACTTGTGTGTTAAATAGAAGATAGGCATACTTTAATTGTATAAGAGTTGTCTGCCCATATCTGTTGGATTTTACAACACCCACATTTTGCTGAGATTGCAACACAAATTCCAGCTATGGATCCTGTCTCCTATCCCCAGATTAGATTTCTAGATATTGAGTTGACACGTATTTTGACTGTAGGATGTATGAGGTACTCTGGACTCAGACTTGGATTTAAATCTAAGCTTTGCAATGAAGAATTTATGGGACCTTATTCTTTATGATATTTTATATCTCATGCTTAAGATGGAGTTTAAGAGGGCCTTTTCAATAGGAATCATGAGAGTACTTGATGGTACAATAAATAAAAAGCACTGAGCATGATGCCTGGTAAGGTCAACAAAGAGATGGATTTTCCTGCCCAGTTTATACTATGAGTGTCAGGCTCAGCCATCCATTAGGACTCTGGCTTTGTCCTTCAGTTTGCCTGACACCCTGGATCCTGCCCACTCACATTTCAAAGCAAAGATGGTGATTGCATTTAGTTAGAAAAATGTCATGACCTACTATTGAGAGAAAAGCAATTTAGAAAAACATATAAACTACACAATGTGCTGGTACTTCCATGAGGTGGAATCCCAAGTTAGGGAATCATTCTGTTTTTGAAGAAATGGTTTGAAGAAACACTTTATCAAAATGACAGGATCCTAGATGGTAATAGTCAGAGTTCTTTGTAATTGGATAAAGCAAAATGGGCACACAGCAGAAGAGAGGGAGTCATACTGTTTTAGGAGATGAAATGTTTTAAGCCCTCTGTTAAGCCCAAAGTAAAAGATAGACATGCCATCTCTGCCCTTCTCTGAATACAGTTGTTACCACAGCACAGGGAAAAATACCTTCTTCATATACGTTATAACTCTTCTAACACATTTATTATAATATGTGGCACTTATTTGCTGTTTAATGATTTTGGTAAGCTCCTTGAGAATGTGGGGTCAGATGCTCCTTCTTTCCCTCTCCACTTCCTGAACTTATTACAGTGGTAAACATGCAAAACAAAGATACTTACCAAGTTGAACATGAAGTTATTTAAATTCAGACATGAATTATGTTCCACTGTGGATTTTGTTCATAGGTAATAATACCTATTAATCCTGAAATAAAAACCTACCAAAGCCTTTTGTGGATGGTATAAAATCTGAATTGTGAAGTAGGAGGAAACACACCAGAAGATAATGTATTATAAGATAATGTATTATAATCAGACACATGTAAGTCCAGAAATCTTTATGTAGTAGAAGAACAGAAATGGTCAAGCATAGAAATGTTATTTCCAGGTCTATTTTGACTCTTTCATTGGTCAAAGTTTACACCCAGGGCCAATTCCACAGCTGTCAAAATGATGCTGATTCTGGGAAGCTGTGGGACTGGTTTATCATGCTGATGCTTTAGGAAAATCATAAAAATTCAAAATTACACACACATGCAGATCAAATCATTTTCCGCAGCACTTAGGAACTTGATATGCCAACTCCTTTTAAAATAGATTTTTTAAAAGAATCTAATTAGTAACTGGAATTTATGCATTCCCACAGGTTCTTTTTTATCTGTCTCTTTTGTCCTCTCTAGACAAGTGGTTCTCAATTCTGGTTGCATATTAGCAATTACTGGGAAACTTTTAACATACCAGTATGGGAGTGCAAACCCAGGAGATGGCCTGAGTTAATTGGTCTAGGATAGAATCTAAGGTTCAGAATTTTTCCAAACTCCCTAAGTTACTCTAATGTGCAATCAAGTGTGGAGGAATACTCATCCAGCAATCTTATTGTTACCTAGAGCTTCAATTACTATTTATACTGAATCCAAAATTAGATCGTTGGTCCATCCTTGCTTCTAATCTCCTGATCTAATATTTGTTGACATATCTCTTTTGTCCTGCTAGACTATAGAGTTCATGAGGATGAGAAGCATGTTGATTTGCTGCTGTTCATTTTATCCCAAT
This sequence comes from Ovis aries, assembly GCF_016772045.2. Classification (NCBI taxonomy): domain Eukaryota; kingdom Metazoa; phylum Chordata; class Mammalia; order Artiodactyla; family Bovidae; genus Ovis; species Ovis aries. The sequence goes on along the minus strand of NC_056056.1, from coordinate 148,297,603 downwards.
ATCGTTCATAATTCTTGCCACATAGGAAAAATTTGTTTAATTTTTTAAATTACTTAATTTACCATTTTGGCCATCTTGCAGAATCAAGGCAGTTAATGTCTTTCAGGGAAAAAAATATCTCATTTTTAGCTGAACCAATAGCCTTCATTGGCAGGAGAGCAAGATAACTAGAAAGATCTAGGGCATCTAAGTCTAGTCTGGTAAATTTTCTCTCTTTTATTATATGTATTCAAACTTGAGATAATGATGGCATTTCCCTAGTTGCATTCTAGGGAAGTTTTGGGGGTAAATCATCCCATTTATTCAAAAATTGCTCTGAATTACTTACAAAAGCAGGAATAAAGTGAAAAAATGATAATTCTACTTGATTATTTATGAAGAAAATGAGTTACTCTAAGATTTTTAGAAGTTAATTCGGAAAAATTTAAATTTGACCTATTGCCAGTTAGTTTTCAAAACTGTCCTCTCAAAACAGAAATAAAATATAATGAAATGGTTAAATTTTTATGTATTAAACAGCTCTTTAACACATTATCATGTATATCTTCTTGACTAAAATTTTCATCTGGTCATGAAATCTTCAACTCAAGTTAAAACCACTTGAAGGATGTGCCTAGAAATGGAAAACAATGGCAGAGTAATCTGGACATTTTGTATTAATGTTCTACCCCCTGCAAAAAAAAAAAAAAAAAAAAGGAATTGGCCTTGTCATTTTTGTGACAGTGAAAAATAGCCTTGAGAATCTGGAAACTTCTATTGTTTCCCTGAATTTTTATTCTCAGCATGTTAGCATGAAAAGTCTATTCTACCTTAAACACTTGATAAGTGACTGAAACAAAAACCCAATTCAAGCATGTTTGTCTCCAAAACCTGTGCTTTTTCCCTTATTCCACATTACCACTATAAATGTCATCTTGATGGCATTAAGAGCCTGCTTTCCATCCTCTTACTAGAAGCTCCCTCTTAGAAGAATGATTGGATATCACTGGTGAGTGATCTGGTGAGTCTTCTTCAGCTCCCAGCTCCCAGTAGCTTTAAGCACATTGCTTTAGATGGCTAAGCTGACTTTCCATCTCTCTTGGTCCTCACTTTCCTCTATTGAGGAAAGCACAGGGTAGCTTTCATATCCCATTTCCTGTTTCTTTGTATCATCTAATGAGGAGAGATGAAGATCCTTTTATCTCCAAAAGCCTGAGAGAAATATAGTAACATCATTTTTAGACTTTTAGTTTTGTTCTTTCAGTTTTGCTTTCCTTTTTATCATGATTCAGTGGGAACTGAATCACAGCACTTGTGAATTTCTATAGTTGCTGAGGAAATGTAAGCAAAGAGCTATAATCACTCAAAAGAAATAGTGGAAAACAATTTCACAAGGAGAAACCTTTATTTACCTAAAAGTTTATTATTCTATTGATGACCGCAGTATATATATTATAGTAACTATCACTGAATTTGATTAGTTGTGAAAAAAGAAAAATTTGGAGAAATAAGAAGTTTAAGAGACCTAATAGCTAATCAAGAAAGCTTAATAATCTCAGAGTCATCTGTAATATATCTACCCTCTTAGAAAAAGATTCTCAGGACTTGCTGAATCAGAAACTCTGAAGATGAGCCTATCATTCTGTTTTTATAATAACAAGCAATACACATAATGCTGAAGCACCCAAAATTTGAAAATTACTGTGATAGAATAGTCTGTGGCTCATCCAGGTGTAGATTATAGGAATTCATTGGAAATATTAATAAAGGGTTACAGTTCTGGACTAGGCTTTGGTTGGCCTTGTCTTATTCACCTCTCTAAAAATAGAATAATTCCTTAGCTGAAAGATACGTATTGGGGCATACCCACCATGAATAAATCAAATGAAGTACAGATAAAGCATTTGGAATTTTTCTTGAAAAATTAGCAGATAATGGCTATAACTTCAATATTGGAGTTACACCACTCTAAATTACAGCAGTAAATTGTTTGCTTAGGACCTAGAATGCAAGGCTAGGGCCTCTCATGGTAAGCAATTAGGGCAATGATTCGGAAGAAATGGACTCTAACTTTGAAAAAGTTTTAGGAATACCAATTTATTTCATTCATGGTTTCCATTGCTGTTGCACAACATAATGTATGACCAAAAAAGTATAAATAAGCCTAGAAAATACAATTTCAATAAGTACAAAGTGCTAGTTCTAATAAATAAGAAGGTATTGTGATAGGGATTAATTGACACATTTGTTTTGCCATTAATGGTACATAAAAATAAAGATGCATGTTACAATTAATGAAATTTTAATTCTGATGAAACATGATTATCAGAGGGTCTCAGTTCAGTTCAGTTCAGACGCTTAGTCATTTCCGACTCTTTGCGACCCCATGAATCGCAGCACTCCAGGCCTCCCTGTCCATCACTAACTCCCGGAGTTCACTCAAACTCATGTCCATCGAGTCAGTGATACTCTCCAGCCATCTCATCCTCTGTTGTCCCCTTCTCCTCCTGCCCGCAATCCCTCCCAGCATCGGAGTCTTTTCCAATGAGCCAACTCTTCGCATGAGGTGGCCAAAGTGCTGGAGTTTCAGCTTCAGCATCATTCCCTCCAAAGAAATCCCAGGGCTGATCTCCTTTAGGATGGACTGGTTGGATCTCCTTGCAGTCCAAGGGACTCTCAAGAGTCTTCTCCAACACCACAGTTCAAAAGCATCAATACTTCGGTGCTCAGCCTACTTTGCAGTTCAACTCTCGCATCCATACATGGCCACTGGAAAAACCATGGCCTTTACTAGATGGACCTTTGCTGGCAAAGTAATGTCTCTGCTTTTGAATATGCTATCTAGGTTAGTCATAACTTTCCTTCCAAGGAGTAAGCATCTTTTAATTTCATGGCTGCAGCTACCATCTGCAGTGATTTTGGAGCCCCCCCAAAAATAAAGTCTGACACTGTTTCTACTGTTTCCCCATCTATTTCCCATAAAGTGATGGGACCAGATGCCATAATCTTCGTTTCCTGAATGTTGAGCTTTCAGCCAACTTTTTCACTCTCCTCTTTCACTTTCATCAAGAGGCTTTTTAGCTCCTCTTCACTTTCTTCCATAAGGGTGGTGTCATCTGCATATCTGAGGTTATTGATATTTCTCCTGGCAATCTTGAGTCCAGCTTGTGCTTCTTCCAGCCCAGCGTTTCTCATGATGTACTCTGCATAGAAGTTAAATAATCAGGGTGACAATATACAGCCTTGATGCACTCCTTTTCCTATTTCAAACCAGTCTGTTGTTCCATGTCCAGTTCTAACTGTTGCTTCCTGACCTGTGTATAGGTTTCTCAAGAGGTAGGTCAGGTGATCTGGTATTCCCATCTCTTTCAGAATTTTCCACAGTTTATTGTGATCCACACAGGCAAAGGCTTTGGCATAGTCAATAAAGTAGAAATAGACGTTTTTTCTGGAACTCTCTTGCTTTTTCCATGATCCAGCACATGTTGGCAATTTGATCTCTGGTTCCTCTGCCTTTTCTAAAACCAGCTTGAACATCTGGAAGTTCATGGTTCATGTATTGCTGAAGCCTGGCTTGGAGAATTTTGAGCATCACTTTACTAGCGTGTGAGATGAGTGCAATTGTGTGGTAGTTTGAGCATTCCTTGGCATTGCCTTTCTTAGGGATTGGAATGAAAACTGACCTTTTCCAGTCCTATGGCCACTGGTGAGTTTTCCAAATTTGCTGGCATGTTGAATGCAAAAAATATCACTTTATAAAGTTCTTCACTTTATTTTTTTTTAAACAGTACACCTTTCAGATTTCTCCATTTTTAACTTCATTATTTCAAATAGCTCCAAAATAGGACATTTTTTGAATTGATGCAAATTTTGGCTTTTCTTTTGAATTGATGCAAATTTTCAATTTAGTCTATTTTACCTGAATCTGTACTACTCAAAGTGTGTTCCATGAACTAGAGATATCAGTAACACCTGGAAATTTGTTAGAAATGCAGAATCTGCATTTTAATAAGATTCTGAGATGATTCTTATGAAAATTAAGGTTTGAGAAGAACTGATGTAAATAACAATAGAACATGCTCAGTGATCTCACTTGAAATAATCTAAAATATTTATATTGTATATAGATATAGAAACTTTAAAATTTATTTTTAAAGTAAAATTTTTTGCATAACTAAAAAAAGTTACTAAAGTGTAATAAGCATATCTCATAATTAGAGATTAAACACTAGAGGAGTAGAAAATGATTAAGAGATAATTAACAGATGTTTTCACAGTTGTCTTATTCTCTACTTAGTCTATTTGATGGCTTAGCAGTTTCAGAAAACTAATAAATAATAGTTTAGCTTTAGAAGGGTTTTGAATACTACCATAAAGACAAAACAAACCAACAAAACTCAGCTTGAAAAGTAACAGTTCAGTTCAGTTGCTCAGTCTTGTCCGACTCTGCAACCCCATGGACTGCAGCATGCCAGGCTTCCCTGTCCATCACCAGCTCTCAGAGCTTGCTCAAACTCATGTCCATCAAGTCGGTGATGCCATCCAACCACTTCATCCTCTGTTATCCCCTTCAATCCTTCCTGCCTTCAATCTTTCCCAGAATCAGAATCTTTTCCGATGAGTCAGTTCTTCGCATCAGGTAGACAAAGTATTGGAACTTCAGACTCAGCATCAGTCCTTCCAATGAATATTCAGGACTGATTTCCTTTAGGATTGACTGGTTGGATCTCCTTGCAGTTCAAGGGACTTTCAAGAGGATTCTCCAATGCCACAGTTCAAAAGCATCAATTCTTAGTTCTCAGCTTTATTTATAATCTAACTCTCACATCTATAAATGACTACTAGAAAAAACATAGCTTTAACTAGATAGCTTTGACCTTACCAACTAGCTCTGTTGGTAAAGTATTGTCTCTGCTTTTTAATATGCTGTCTAGGTTGGTGATAGCTTATCTTCCAAGGAGCAAGCATCTTTTAATTTCATGGCTGCAGTCACCATCTGCAGTGATTTTGGAGCCCCAGAAAAATAGTCTGTCAATGTTTCCATTGTTTCCCCATCTATTTGTCATGAAGTGATGGGACTGGATGCCAAGATCTTCATTTTTTGAATGTTGAGTTTTAGGACAGTTTTTTCACTCTCCTCTTTACTTCTTCTTCACTTTCTTCCATAACGGTGGTGTCATCTGTGTATCTGAGGTTATTGATATTTCTCCCGGCAATCTTGATTCCAGGTTGTGGTTCTTACAGCTCAGCGTTTCTCACGATGTACTCTGCATAGAAGTTAAATAAGCAGGGTGACAATATACAGCCTTGACGTATTCTTTTCCCAATTTGGAACCATCCCATTGTCCCATGTCCAGCTTTAACTGTTGCTTCTTGATCGGCATACAGGTTTCTCAGGAGGTGGTCTGGTATTCCCATCTCTTTCAGAATTTTCCAGTTTGTTGTGACCCACACAGTCAAAGGCTTTGACATAGTCAATAAATGAGAAGTAGATGTTTTTCTGGAACTCTCTTGCTTTTTTTATGATCCAGCGGATGTTGGCAATTCGATCTCTGGTTCTTCTGTCTTTTCTAAATCCAGCTTGAACATCTGGAATTTCACAGCTCAGGTACTGTTGAAGCCTGGCTTGGAGAATTTTGAGCATTACTTTGCTACTGTATGAGATGAGTACAAATGTGCAGTAGTTTGAACATTCTTTGGCATTGCCTTTCTTTGGGATTGGAATGAACACTGACCTTTTCCAATCCTGTGGCCACTGGAAATGGTTAGTTATACTAACCATTGTTTTAATTTGCTCTTTGTTTCCGAAGTATTCATGCTTTGTGTTTCTTCTGCTGACTATGACTTTATTAATACTACTAGCTATATTACTTATATCCTGTATATTTTATTTGTTGTCTCTTAAGTTGTCCTATGTATAAGCAGGCCTCCACAAAATTAGTGATGGCTTAATATCTTGAGGAAATAGATCACATTTATAACTCTACACAGAATAATTGTTTCACATTTATAACACTACACAGAATAATTGTTAAAGTGTGATTCTATGTGTGGGAAAAAGCAACAAGGAAAACATTTACTGAATCTTAACAAACTACCAAGACAGGAGATCCAGAGAACCTTAAATTATCAATCAGATCTAACCCAGAAATGAACACTTTGAGTGGCATATCAACAGAGTCTTTGACTAATCTAGGAATGAAATTTCTTAGCACCATGTGACAAAAATTGATCATGAAATGTTTCCAAAAGTGAAAATGAAGTCGCTCAGTTGTGTCTGACTCTACGACCCCATGGAGTGTAGCCTACCATGCTTCTCCATCCATGGGATTTTGTTTCCCAAATAGTGGTCAAATTTATAACCAAATTAAGGAACTGTAAATGGAAAAATGTTGCCTATATCAGTTAACAAAGGATGTTGCAGCTGTCAAGCCATCACATTACAGCCATCCTTAACAGTGAGCCCTGAGGAAACTCAGGATGGAAACAGGATGACCACCATCAAGCAGTTGGCATTGGAGCCATCCCCAAAGACACATTCTGAGGAGACTTAGGAAGAGAAAACATGGTCTTCAACAGCCCTAGATGGCTGAGGTGCATATCAAAGAAATGATTTGAGTAAGCCCAGACCCTATATCTTCTCATACATAGGAAAGGGTTAAATTCATTAACTTGAAATGTCTCATTTTCTTAAATTAGTAGTAATCTTTTGATGTTTTGACTACCTGGTTTTTGTTACAAAACTCCTACATATCAAGGCTCCTTCCTTACCTCTTTGGAGTAGTCTTTCAGAACTATCTGAGAGACTGTGCCCTCAGTTTTGACCACCAAATAAAACATAGTTCTCAATTTTTAGGTTGTGCATTTTTTTTAGTCAACACTATGCTTAATGAACCATTAGACCATTCAGGTATGACCTAAATCAAATCCATTATGATTATACAGTGGAAGTGAGAAGTAGATTTAAGGGCCTAGATCTGATAGAGTGCCTGATGAACTATGGAATGAGGTTCATGACATTGTACAGGAGACAAGGTTCAAGACCATCCCTATGGAAAAGAAATGCAAAAAAGCAAATTGGCTGTCTGGGGAGGCCTTACAAATAGCTATGAAAAGAAGAGAAGCAAAAAGCAAAGGAGAAAAGGAAAGATATAAGCATCTGAATGCAGAGTTCCAAAGAATAGAAAGGAGAGATAAGAAAGCCTTCTTCAGCAATCAATGCAAAGAAATAGAGGAAAACAACAGAATGGGAAAGACTAGAGATCTCTTCAAGAAAATTAGAGATCCCAAGGGAACATTTTATGCAAAGATGGGGCTCAATAAAGGACAGAAATGATAAAGGACAGAAAATGACATAACAGAAGCAGAAGATATTAAGGAAAGGTGACAAGAATACACAGAACTATACAAAAAAGATCTTCATGACCAAGATAATCGTGATGGTGTGATCACTCACCACCAGACATCCGGGAATGTGAAGTCAAGTGGGCTTTAGAAAGCATCACTATGAACAAAGCTAGTGGAGGTGATGGAATTACAGTGGAGCTATTTCAAATCCTGAAAGATGATGCTGTGAAAGTGCTGCACTCAGTATGCCAGCAAATTTGGAAAACTCAGCAGTGGTCACAGGACTGGAAAAGGTCCATTTTCATTCCAATCCCAAAGAAAGGGAATACCAAAGCATGCTCAAACTACCACACAATTGCACTCATCTCACATGCTAGTAAAGTGATGCTCAAAATTCTCCAAGCCAGGCTTCAGCAGTACGTGAACTGTGAACTTCCTGATGTTCAAGCTGGTTTTAGAAAAGGCAGAGGAACCAGAGATCAAATTGCCAACATGTGCTGGATCATGGAAAAAGCAAGAGCGTTCCAGAAAAACATCTATTTCTACTTTATTGACTATGCCAAAGCCTTTGCCTGTGTGGATCACAATAAACTGTGGAAAATTCTGAGAGAGATGGGAATACCAGGCCACCTGATCTGCCTCTTGAGAAACCTATATGCAGGTCAGGAAGCAACAGTTAGAACTGGACATGGAACAACAGACTGGTTTGAAATAGGAAAAGGAGTGCATCAAGGCTGTATATTGTCACCCTGGTTATTTAACTTCTATGCAGAGTACATCATGAGAAATGCTGGGCTGGATGAAGCACAAGCTGGACTTAAGATTGCTGGGAGAAATATCAATAACCTCAGATATGCAGATGACACCACCCTTATGGAAGAAAGTGAGGAGGAACTAAAAAGCCTCTTAATGAAAGTGAAAGAGGAGAGCGAAAAAGTTGGCTTAAAGCTCAACATTCAGAAAACGAAGATCATGGCATCTGGTCCCATCACTTCATGGGAAATAGATGGGAAACAGTGGAAACAGTGTCAGACTTTATTTTTGGGGGCTCCAAAATCACTGCAGATGGTGACTGCAGCCATGAAATTAAAAGACGCTTACTCTTTGGAAGGAAAGTTATGACCAACCTAGATAGCATATTGGAAAGCAGAGGTATTACTTTGCCAACAAAGGTCCATCTAGTCAAGGTCATGGTTTTTCCTGTGGTCATGTATGGATGCGAGAGTTGGACTGTGAAGGCTGAGCGCCAAAGAATTCATACTTTTTTCTGTGATGCTGAAGACTCTTGAGAGTCCCTTGGACTGCAAGGAGATCCAACCAGTCCATTCTGAAGGAAATCAGCCCTGGGATTTCTTTGGAAGGAATGATGCTAAAGCTGAAACTCCAGTACTGTGGCCACCTGATGTGAAGAGTTGACTCATTGGAAAAGACTGTGATGCTGGGAGGGATTGGGGGCAGGAGGAGAAGGGGACGACCGAGGATGAGATGGCTGGATGGCATCACGAACTCGATGGTCGTGAGTCTGTGTGTACTCCGGGAGTTGGTGATGGACAGGGAGGCCTGGCGTCCTGCGATTCATGGGGTCGCAAAGAGTCGAACATGACTGAGCGACTGAACTGAACTGAACTCTTATCTTCTGTTGGAATTCAGTTCCAAATCCACCCTAATGTTCATGGGCAGTCAGATTTAATCAGTTTTTCCCAGTCACACCATCTTCAAGTCAGAGATAAGTAAATATTGCTCTTCACCCATAATCACCAAATTTTAGAGGACATCGCTGCCCCCTGGTGGAAAAACTAAAATCTGTTTCTGAGACTGTTCTCATAAAGTTCAAAATCTAAGGACAAAAACTGCACGCTCAACAGGAAAAAACAAAAACAAAAACTAACCCGTTAGAAACCTACAAGTTAAAAAGGTTATAGGAGCTTAGTCACTATTATTCGATTTCTTTTTTTCCCCTCACCTACCTTTCAACCACTGATTTAGCCTCTGTGCTCTGCGTTGTCATTCAGTCGTGTCCAACTCTTTGCAGCCCCACGGACTGCAGCCAATCAAGTTCCTTAGGAGACCCTGGTTCGATTCCTGGGTTTGGAAGATATCATGGAGTCGGAATAGGCTACCACTCCAGTATTCTTGGGCTTTCCATGTGGCTCAGACAGTAAAGAATCTGCTTGCAATGTGAGTGACCAGGATTCCATCCCTACATTGGGAAGATCCCTTGGAGGAGGGCATGGCAACCCACTCCAGGTATTCTTGCCTGGGGAATCATACATTGCATCTATTTTGATTTAGCCTCAGTCACCTTAATTAATTCATCTTCAAATGGTTTCTACAATAAAAACCAAAAAAAAAAAAATTTTAGTGTCTGAAAATGAAAATTTAGTGTCTGAATTGAGATGTGCTATCAGTGTTAAATTACCCTAGGTTTACAAAAACAGTGAAAAAATAATATAAAATATCTCATCAATTTTTATTTTGATTTTATGCTGAGATAATATTTTGGATTCAGTTCAGTTCAGTCGCTCAGTTGTGTCCGACTCTTTGCGACCCCATGAATCACAGCACGCCAGGCCACCCTGTCCATCACCAACTCCCGGAGTACACACAGACTCACGTCCATTGAGTCAGTGATGCCATCCAGCCATCTCATCCTCTGTCATCACCTTCTCTTCCTGCCCTCAATCCCTCCCAGCATCAAAGTCTTTTCCAATGAGTCAACTCTTCGCATGAGGTGGCCAAGGTATTGGAGTTTCAGCCTCAGCATCAGTCCTTCCAATGAACACAGAGGACTGGTTTCCTTCAGAATGGACTGGTTGGATCTCCTTGCAGTCCAAGGGACTCTCAAGAGTCTTCTCCAACACCACAGTTCAAAAGCATCAATTCTTCAGCACTCAGCCTTCTTCACAGTCCAACTCTCGCATCCATACATGACCACTGGAAAAACCATAGCCTTGACTAGACGAACCTTAGTCGGCAAAGTAATGTCTCTGCTTTTGAATATGCTATCTAGGTTGGTCATAACTTTCCTTCCAAGGAGTAAGTGTCTTTTAATTTCATGGCTGCAATCATCATCTACAGTGATTTTGGAGCCCAGAAAAATAAAGCCTGACACTGTTTCCCCATCTATTTCCCATGAAGTTATGGGACCAGATGCTATGATCTTAGTTTTCTGAATTTTGAGCTTTAAACCAACTTTTTCGCTCTCCTCTTTCACTTTCATCAAGAGGCTTTTTAGTTCCTCTTCACTTTCTGCCATAAGAGTGGTGTCATCTGCGTATCTGAGGTGATTAATATTTCTCCCGGCAATCTTGATTCCAGCTTGTGCTTCTTCCAGCCCAGCATTTCTCATGATGTACTCTGCATATAAGTTAAATAAGCAGGGTGACGATAGACAGCCTTGACATACTCCTTTTCCTATTTGGAACCAGAACAACCATCCATTGTTTTTCCATGGATAGATTATGCTAAATAAAATATAATATTAAAAACAATTTACCAAGACGTCCCTGCTGATCCAGTGGTTAAGACTCTGCCTTGCAGTGTGGGGGATGGCGTGCCACGATGAAAGATCCTGCATGACACGATGAAGATCCTTCATGCTGCAACTAAGACCCAACAGAGCCAAATAAATTTGTTTTTTTTTTTTTAATTAATTTCACTTATCCTTTTTACTTTATTTTAATCTAACTGCTAAAAATTTTTTAATTATGTATGTTGCTCACATCATATTTCTATTAGAGAACACTGACTTACAAGAATTCTCCATAAAATGAATGAGTTGAAACCCTGCTCACATTTCACGTACTTCCTCATCTGACTCTAACCCAGCAGGAGACCTCTCCATGCAAAGGTCAGATCTGTATTTGATGTTTCCCATCAGTGTCATGGGGTTCTCCTAATATGTTTACACTTACAATTAAGATTATCATCTGATATAAGTAGCAAGGCTACAAAAGGGAAAAGATGCCTCAAATAGATTATCTCTGAAAAATGTGCCTTGTCATAGTTCCCACAGATACAATAATACAATGTCTAAATTATCCTAGCAGCAGAATTTAATAAGCAAATCCTGGGTGTTCTCAAATAATAACATAAATAAAAGAATACACAAACCCAAAATTAATAATAGTGTTTGTCCTCTATACAGAGGCGCCACTGTATCACTCTAGTTATCTTGTGTCATAATCTTTATTCAGCAGCAAAACACCAGCATTCTTTCTTGTGTTAAATAACTACAAAATAGATGTAATTGGTATCTTTTCCTATGGAGCTATTTGGTTTCAATAAAATGACAAATTGATAGGAATATATATTCTTTTCTGTGCTAGACAATTGTCAAGAGTATCAAAATTCACAGGTGAATGTCAAGTGTTATCTAGGCAACATTAATAGAGTATGACATTGATAATTTCCTTGCATGGTGACATTTTAATATTTTGAAGATTTCATGAATCTAAGTTTTATTGTTTTCAATTCTGAATAGGCTTCTTGATGTACATGACAAGATTGTAAATTAAGAAATTATTTAAAATTTTTTGTTTAATCAGAGCATTCTCTTTACTGCCCAGTGGCACAGATATTATATGACTTTGTGTTTGTGTTATCATTCGTGGTGATTATAGTAGGAAAATCCTATAAGAGAAGGAAGTCTCAAGTCAGCTCCACAGATATGGAAGTGACTCTTGACTAAGGATCTTCTCTAAGCCAGATAGCTGAAAAACTTAATATCATCAGATGTATCATCAGTAATTTCTCTGATTAGGTTTCCTCTTGTCCCAGGTAGTTTGATCTCTGTCTTAGTTTAATTCACAGTATCCACTTGCCCAGAGTTTGACAAAAATTTTGATCATGACCCACTGTAAGAAATACCTTGAACATGTCACCTCGACTCAGAGGCAAAAAAACAAATACGTACTTCACCAAAAATATTACCCTTACCAATAAAGATATTTTCATGTTTTCTATACTACTATTTGTTATTCATTTAAAAAATAGTAAATTGGTTTCAAGCCACTGAACTTATGTCAGAACACACTAAATGTTGGAACCCACTGTTAGAAAAACACAACCTTAGTTTCCTTTGAACATGGGAGGAACAGAGCTCTTCAAAGAATATTTTTTTAAAAACACCTTGTTCAGTCTTTGATACTATAATTGATCTTTCAATCAATGAAAATTTAAAATTTACATCATAACTTCATGATCAGTTCAGTTCAGTTCAGTTCAGTTCAGTCGGTCAGTCATGTCCGACTCTTTGCAACCCCATGAATCACAGCACGCCAGGCCTCCCTGTTCATCACCATCTCCTGGAGTTAACTCAGACTCACATCCATTGAGTCCGTGATGCCATCCAGCCATCTCATCCTCTGTCGTCCCCTTCTCTTCCTGCCCCCAATCCCTCCCAGCATCAGAGTCTTATCCAATAAGTCAACCCTTCTCATGAGGTGGCCAAATTACTGGAGTTTCAGCTTTAGCATCATTCCTTCCAAAGAAATCCCAGGGCTGATCTCCTTCAGAATGGACTGGTTGGATCTCCTTACTGTCCAAGGGACTCTCAAGAGTCTTCTCCAACACCACAGTTCAAAAGCATCAATTCTTCGGCACTCAGCCTTCTTCACAGTCCAACTCTCACATCCATACATGACCACTGGAAAAACCATAGCCTTGACTCGACGGACCTTAGTCAGCAAAGTAATGTCTCTGCTTTTGAATATACTATCTAGGTTGGTCATAACTTTCCTTCCAAGGAGTAAGCCTCTTTTAATTTCATGGCTGCAATCACCATCTGCAGTGATTTTGGAGCCCCCCAAAATAAAGTCGGACACTGTTTCCACTGTTCCCCCATCTATTTCCCATGAAGTGATGGGACCAGATGCCATGATCTTCGTTTTCTGAATGTTGAGCTTTAAGCCAACTTTTTCGCTCTCCTCTTTCACTTTCATCAAGAGGCTTTTTAGCTCCTCTTCACTTTCTTCCATAAGGGTGGTGTCATCTGCATATCTAAGGTTATTGATATTTCTCCCAGCAATCTTGAGTCCAGCTTGTGCTTCTTCCAGCCCAGCGTTTCTCATGATGTACTCTGCATAGAAATTAAATAAGCAGGGTGACAATATACAGCCTTGACGTACTCCTTTTTCTATTTAGAACCAATCTGTTGTTCCTTGTCCAGTTCTAGCTGTTGCTTCCTGACCTGCATACAGATTTCTCAAGAGGCAGGTCAGGTGCTCTGGTATTCCCATCTCTTTCAGAATTTTCCACAGTTTATTGTGATCCACACAGGCAAAGGCTTTGGCATAGTCAGTAAAGTAGAAATAGATGTTTTTCTGGAACTCTCTTGCTTTTCCATGATCCAGTGGATGTTGGCAATTTGATCTCTGGTTCCTCTGCCTTTCTAAAACCAGCTTGAACATCAGGGAGTTCACGGTTCATGTATTGCTGAAGCTTGGCTTGGAGAATTTTGAGCATCACTTTACTAGCATGTGAGATGAGTGCAATTGTGTGGTAGTTTGATCATTCTTTTGCATTGCCTTTCTTTGGAATTGGAATGAAAACTGACCTTTTCCAGTCCTGTGACCACTGCTGAGTTTTCCAAATTTGCTGGCATATTGAATGAAGCAGTTTCATAGCATCATCTTTCAGGATTTGAAACAGCTCAACTGGAATTCCATCACCTCCACTAGCTTTGTTCATAGTGATGCTTTCTAGGGCCCATTTGACTTCACTTTCCAAGATGTCTGGCTCTAGATTAGTGATCACATCCTCATGATTATCTTTGTCTTGAAGATCTTTTTTGTACAGTTCTTCCATGTATTCTTGCCACCTCTTCTTAATATCTTCTGCTTATGTTAGGGCCATACCATTTCTGTCCTTTATCGAGCCCATCTTCGCATGAAATGTTCCCTTGGGATCTCTAATTTTCTTGAAGAGATCTCTAGTCTTTCCCATTCTGTTCTTTTCCTCTATTTCTTTGCACTGATCACTGAAGAAAGCTTTCTTATTTCTTCTTGCTATTCTCTGGAACTCTGCATTCAGATGCTTATATCTTTCCTTTCTCCTTTGCTTTTTGCCTCTCTTCTTTTCACAGCTATTCATAAGGCCTCCCCAGACAGCCATTTTGCTTTTTTGCCTTTCTTTTCCATGGGGATGATCTTGATCTCTGTCTCCTGTACAACGTCACAAACTCCATTCCATAGTTCATCAGGCACTCTATCTATCAGATCTAGGCCATTAAATCTATTTCTCACTTCCACTGTATAATCATAAGGAATTTGATTTAGGTTATACCTGAATGATCCAGCGGTTTTCCCTACTTTCTTAAATTTGAGTCTGAATTTGGTAATAAGGAGTTCAGGATTTGAGCCACAGTCAGCTCCTGGTCTTGTTTTTGTTGACTGTATAGAGCTTCTCCATCGTTGGCTGCAAAGAATATAATCCATCTGATTTCGGTGTTGACCATCTGGTGATGTCCATGTGTAGAGTCTTCTCTTGTGTTGTTGGAAGAGGGTGTTTGCTATGACCAGTGCATTTTCTTGGCAAAACTCCGTTAGTCTTTGCCCTGCTTCATTCTGTATTCCAAGGCCAAATTTGCCTGTTACTCCAGGTGTTTCTTGAACTCCTACTTTTGCATTCCAGTCCCCTATAATGAAAAGGACATCTTTTTTGGGTGTCAGTTGTAATAGGTCTTGTAGGTCTTCATAAAACCGTTCGACTTCAGTTTCTTCAGCATTACTGGTTGGGGCATAGACTTGGATAACTGTGGTATTGAATGGTTTGCCTTGGAGACAAACAGAGATCATTCTGTCATTTTTGAGATTGCATCCAAGTACTGCATTTCGGACTCTTTTGTTGACCATGTACTCCATTTGTACTCCATTTCTTTTGAGGGATTCCTGCCCACAGTAGTAGCAAACTAAAACTAAAATGGACTGTAATGGGTGAATTTAACCTCATGATATGGCAACTATTTTTCAGATATATTTAAAAATTTAAATGAGTTTTTTTCTAAAGCTGCAAAGAAAAGAAATCAATCATGTTAAAGTGAAGGGTAAATAACAGGGAGGGAACACAGCCCCCCGCCCCCAGCCGCCCCATCAACAGAAAATTAGATTAAAGATTTACTGAACATGGCCCCGCCCATCAGAACAAGACCCAGTTTCCCCCTCAGTCAGTCTCTCCCATGAGGAAGCTTCCATAAGCCTCATCCTTCTCCATCAGAGTGAAAACCACAATCACAGGAAACTAACCAATCTGATCACATGGACCACAGCCTTGTCTAACTCAATGAAACTATGAGCCATGCCATGTAGGGCCATCCAAGACCCTCTGGACTGTAGCCCTGTGGCCTCCTCAGTCCATGGGATTCTCCAGGCAAGAATACTGGAGTGGGTTGCCATTTCCTTCTCCAGGGGACCTTCCTGACCCAGGGATGGGACCAGTGTCTCTTATGTCTCCTGCATTGGCAGGCAGATTCTTTACCACTAGCATCGCTGGTGGGGTTGGCTGGTAATGGGGAAAAGTCTCTTTAATAAATGGTGCTGGGAAAACTGGACTTCTACATGCAAAAGAATTAAACTGGACCACTCTCTCACATCATGTGCAAAAATAAATTCAGAATGAAATGAGACTTAAATGTAAGGCTTGAAACTATAAAACTTCTAAAAGAAAACAGGAAGTATATTTTTGACATCAATCTTGGATGTTTCCTCAGACAAAGGAAGCAAAAACTAAAATTAAAAAAATGGGAATACATCAAACAAAAAATGTTTTTCATAGCAAAGGGAACTATCAACTAAATGAAAAGACCTCTTACTGAATGTGAGAAGATATTTACAAACAATATGTCTGATAAAGAGTTGATATCCAAAAAAATACAAAAATTTTTATATTATTCAATATCACCAAAACAAATAACTTGATTAATAAATGGGTAAAGGATCTAAGAGACATTTTTGTGAAGAAGAAATACAGATGGGCACATGAAAAGATACTCAGCATCAATAATCATCAGATAAGTGTAAAGTAAAATCTGCAATATGATATCTCACACCTGTCAGAATGACTGTTGTCAAAAAGATAACAAGTAAAAAGTGTTAGTTGGTGAGGATGTGGGAAAAAGGGAATGCTTGGTCATAATGTAAATTTATGTAGCCACTATGGAAAATAGTATGGAAGGTGCTCAAAAAATTAAAAATAAGACTACCATATCATGCCACAATTCTACTGGGTATTTATCTAGATAATGAAAATATTAATTGGAAAGTTTATATGCCCACTGATTTTCATTGCAGCACTATATACAGTAACCAAGATATGAAAGCAACTGTAGTGCCCATTGATAAATGAATGAGTAAAGAAGACATGGCATTTGAGTGTCTGTATACATATACACTCGCCACATAAAAGAGTGAAACCTTGCCACTTGGAAGAACTTCAGTGGACCTAGAAGGCATTATGCTAAGAGAAATAAGTCAAACAGAGAAAGACAAGTACTGTATGATTTTGCTTACATGGCATACCTAAAAGACAAACAAATGAGCAAGCAAAACAAATCAGAAACAGCTGCAGGTATATAGAAGAAAAACGCAGTTGCCAGAGGGCAGGTGGATCAGGGAGGAAAGAAATAGGTGATGGAGATATAAGAGGTATAATCTTCCAATTTCAAATTAATTTCAAATAATATCAATTAATATTTCAAATTAATTTGAAATCAATAATTTCAAATAATAATATAGGGGACTTGATGAAAGTGAAAGAGGAGAGTGAAAAAGTTGGCTTAAAGCTCAACATTCAGAAAATGAAGATTATGGCATCTGGTCCCATCACTTCATGGGAAATAGATGGGGAAACAGTGTCAGACTTTATCTTTTGGGGCTCCAAAATCACTGCAGATGGTGACTGCAGCCATGAAATTAAAAGACACTTACTCCTTGGAAGGAAAGTTATGACCAACCTAGACAGCATATTCAAAAGCAGAGACATTACTTTGCCGACTAAGGTCCGTCTAGTCAAGGCTATGGTTTTTCCAGTAGTCGTGTATGGATGTGAGAGTTGGACTGTGAAGAAAGCTGAGCACTGAAGAATTGATGCTTTTGAACTGTGATGTTGGAGAAGACTCTTGAGAGTCCCTTGGACTGCAGGGAGATCCAACCAGTCCATTCTGAAGGAGATCAGCCCTGGGATTCCTTTGGAAGGAATGATGCTAAAGCTGAAACTCCAGTACTTTGGCCACCTCATGCGAAGAGTTGACTCATTGGAAAAGACTCTGATGCTGGAAGGGATTGAGGGTAGGAGAAGGGGATGACAGAGGATGAGATGGCTGGATGGCATCACCGACTCAATGAACATGAGTTTGAGTGAACTCCAGGAGTTGGTGATGGACAGGGAGGCCTAGTGTGCTGTGATTCATGGGGTCGCAAAGAGTCGGACATGACTGAGCGACTGAACTGAACTGAACTGATAGTCAATAATTATGTAATATCTTAGTGTGATGACAGATTGCAACTAGACATATCACGGTGATCATTCTGAAGTATATACAAATATGAAATCACTATATTGTGTAATAGGAACTAGTACAGTATTGTAGGGGCTTCCCTGGTGGTGCTAGTGGTAAAGAACCTGCCTGTCAAGCAGGTTATTTAGGAGACTCAGGTTTGATCTCTGGGTCCGGAAGATATCCTGGAGGAGGGCATGGCAACCCACTCCAATATTCTTGCCTGGAGAATTCCCATGGGCGGAGGGGCCTGACAGATTCTACAGTCCATGGGGTCACAAAGAGCTGGGACATGACTGATGCGACTTAGCACGCACACACCCATAGTGTTGTAGGTCAATTATATTCCCCATGAAACAAACAATGGAAAAGAGATCAGATCTGTGATTATTAGAGGTGGGGTTAGGGAGAGGAGGAATTGGATACAGTTATGAGATAAATAAAGACTAGGGATGTAATGTACAACTGATAGTTAAAACTGCTATATGCTATGTATGAAAATTGTTAAGAGAGCAAATCCTAAGAGTTCTCATCACAAGGAAAACATTTTTTCTTTTTATTTAATTTCGTATCTATATGAAATTGTGGATGATGCTCATTAAACTGTCATAACCACTCCATGATATATAAAACTCAAATCATTATGCTTACATCTTAAACTTATACAGTGCTAAATGTCAATTATATCTCAGTTAAACTGCAAGAATGAAAAAACAGTGGTAACTACTAGATCCAGACTTAGGATCCTTTATGTGTTTATACTCAGCTTTTACTTTCCTTTTGGCCTTTAGGTATGTATGGAGGAGGCAAGCAAGTACAAAAGTTACACTGTCCAAGTGCACATTTGCGGACTTTTTAGCGTCTTAGTGGAGATGATAGAAAGCAAGTGCAGCAAGTGTCCTGCCCAGTGGCTGCCATGCCACCACGTGGGATCCAGAGACAACATAAAACCTGTATTAAATAAAATTCTGATCAAAAATATCAGTTATTCACAGAACGATTGGTTACTAGCCACAGATAAACTATTAGTATGCCATCTCATCCAAATCTTTCCTTTCAAATAGTTATTTTTATCATTTTTAAAAAAGGTGTGAGAAGGAAAATATTGTGGTACTTAAAATTTTGATTTTTTAATGAAAAATTACATGAAGCCAGTTTCCTGAGCTACTAATAATTTTTAAGGAAAGAAATTCATTATTTTTTTAGTGGCCTTACATAACAAGGAATGGACATCAAAGGGCACTAGGCCATAGGCACCCCTTGTTCAAATTAGAAAAAGATGCCTTTCTTATCATAGTTTTTCTTCCATATGCTGAAGTTATCATTGTATTCTTCTACTTTTAATAACAAGTGACTTAATGTCATGTAAACTTTTAACAAATGTATAAATTGATCATTTCTAAAAGTGAATGGTATCTCTTTAGTTGTGCATTGCACAATCTGTGTAACCATGTTTGGTAGCCCTGAGACACTCCCTCTGTGCAGAAAACCTTTTCTAGAGCTTATTTTTTTAAAGTTCTATGTAGCTATATGTGTAACTCTATGTGTTATTGGTTGGACTGCTTTAACAAAGGATCTTAAAATTCAGTGACTCAAAAAAGATACAATTTATCTTTCTCTGCTATAACAGTTAAGCAAATTACAGCCTATGAGCCAAATTTGGTGCCCAGCCTCTTTTTGCATGGTCCTCAAGCTAAGAATTTTACATATTTAAATGACTGGTAAAGAAACAAATAATAAAAAATCAAATGTATGACAGGAGAAACATATGGCCTACAAAACCTGAAATATTTATTATTTGGCCTTTTACAGAAAAAAAATTTGCTGTCCCTAGTATATTGTCACCCTGCTTATTTAAATTATACGCAGAGTATATCATGAGAAACGCTGGGCTGGGAGAAGCACAAGCTGGAATCAAGATTGCTGGGAGAAATATCAAGAACCTCAGATATGCAGATGACACCACCCTTATGGCAGAAAGTGAAGAGGAACTAAAAGCCTCTTGATGAAAGTGAAAGAGGAGAGCGAAAAAGTTGGCTTAAAGCTCAACATTCAGAAAACAAAGATCATGGCATCTGGTCCCATCACTTCATGGGAAATAGATGGGAAACAGTGGAAACAGTGTCAGACTTTTTTTTTTTTTTTTTTTTTGGCTCCAAAATCACTGCAGATGGTGACTGCAGCCATGAAATTAAAAGACGCTTACTCCTTGGAAGGAAAGTTATGACCGACCTAGATAGCATATTCAAAAGCAGAGACATTAGTTTGCCAACAAAGGTCCGTCTAGTCAAGGCTATGTTGTTTCAGTTGTCATGTATGGATGTGAGAGTTGGACTGTGAAGAAAACTGAGCACTGAAGAACTGATGCTTTTAAACTGTGGTGTTGGAGAAGACTCTTGAGAGTCCCTTGGACTGCAAGGAGATCCAACCAGTCCATTCTAAAGGAGATCAGCCTTGGGATTTCTTTGGAAGGAATGATGCTAAAGCTGAAAGTCCAGTACTTTGGCCACCTTATGCTAAGAGTTGACTCACTGGAAAAGACTCTGATGCTGGGAGGGATTGGGGGCAGGAGGAGAAGGGGACGACAGAGGATGAGATGGCTGGATGGCCTCACCAACTCGATGGACTTAACTCCGGGAGTTGGTGATGGACAGGGAGGCCTGGCGTGCTACAATCCATGGGGTCACAAAGAGTTGAACAGGACTGAGCGACTGAACTGAACTGCAGCATAAAGGCTGTTGGATGCTCCAAACGAGAAAGAAGCCCTGTGCCACAAGGTCACTCCTCAGATTTATTCTATCATGTTGTTCTACTACCCCTCACCAGGATGTCATCTTCATCTGTATGGTCAAGGTTGGTACATTACCACTATTTCCACATCCTAGTCACTGCAAAGGGTGCAGTTAGAGTAAATGTCAAGCACTTCGTTTTTTAAAAGAAGACCAGACGTTTCATGTATCACACCCTCTTGAATCACATGGCCAGAAACATGGCGTTTTGCCATGGTGAACTACGAGGTTAGGGGGAAATGTAATCTGTCTGCACAGCCATGTGCTCAGCAAAAATCCTCAGACTTCTATTACTAAAAAGTAAGAGAGGCAATAACTGGTAGTGGGTAACTACCCATTAAGTTGGACATAATTTAACACCTGAACCACCATCACCATATCCCTCTACACTCCTAGCTCACCTCCTGCAATACCTGCCTTACATTTCCTCTCCAAGTAACCAAGGTTGCTATTATCCTGATCATTATGGGAATATTTTTATTTGTTTAATCATCTATGTTCAAATCCCTGTACTATATAGTTTAATTCCTTTAAATAGTAAGTTTCCTTGGTTCCTCCAGATTAGGTTATGGTTTACACTTTTCAAGAATATTTCACATCTTGTGTGTGTTAGTCATTCAGTTATGTCTAACACTTTGTGACCCCATGGACTGTAGCCCACGAAGCTCCTCTGTCCATGGAATTCTCCAGGCAAGAATACTAGAGTGGGTAACCATTCCCTTCTCCAGGAGATCTTCCTGACCTAAGGGTCAAAGCCAGGTCTCCTGCACTTCAGGTGGGTTTTTTAATAGTGAGCAAAAAAAAAAAAAAAAAAAGGAATGCATATGTAATGCTGAATAACAAAAAGATGCCTTTCTTTAAATCACACAGATAAAATAAACTTTTACAAACACTGCCCATTTTCATACTATTAGGAAAAGAACAAAAGAATAAAAATTATTCATAGCAACATGTTTATTTAAGCCCTAGCAAAGTTTTCATTTACAAGCAAATATTTTGGGGGGAAAGATCACAAGACAATATTTTCAAGTGTCATGTCACTCACATAAAAATTAAACTTGCAGAATTTACAAATTAATATTCTGAGCAGACATAAATTATACATCCTTTTGCAAAATCCAATCTACAGCATTTAAAATTCATAGTTACAACATAAGACATTCTTTCTTTACAGTCTACCTATTTACATAGCTTTTCCCACTGCAGATGATAAAGTTCTCATCATAGCTACCAAGGTTTGCAAACACAGTATAATTAAAATATATTTAGCAGCATATAAAAATTAGATTAAAAGGGAAAGAAATACTACTATTAAATAAAAATGAAATTAAAAGGTGAATAATAGAAACAACTCCATAGGAAAATAGATCAAAATGTATTTCTGTTAGGACATCAAAAATGTTTCCCATCACAGAATGTATGCACAGCACTAATAAAATAATTTAACAGCATTTAGTCCTGAGCACACAAAATAGCACTGCAAAACTTTGGTCAATACAAGTAAATGTCAAAATCTAACACAATCTGTTTAACATTCTTTGTTAGTAGATAAAAGTCAAATCCATTTTATGAAAAATCACTGTCAATAATATTCTCACATCTTTTTCATTACATTAAAAGAGCTTTTAAATTTGGGAACCCTCTGTAGACTGACATAAATACCAGACAAACCAATGTTTGACTAACATTCCCATATGATTTAAATATGTAAATCAGCTGAACAGACTACATGAATGAGATAACAGTGGGTGGCATTATATTCTAAGTGTATTTTCTGTCACAAAAGCAGACATTTTGCATTTCAGATAATTTGAAGATTTTTTTTATAGATAGGAACAAAAATCCAGCCATGGTAAAAGTGAGAATCAAGCAGTGTATCAATTATAGGTTATATATGCATTGGTAGATATTAAAATTTAGCACAGAGTACACAATTTCATTAGAATACCATTTATATTCAGTAGTTGGATTCATATATATCTTCCAGTTAACTCCATTCACAAGTTTTCGCCTAATAAATTCAGGACAACATTTTCCATAAAGAAGATAAAGTATCACAGTATTCAGTTTCTGACTATCTTCATTCATGTTTAATTACTGGCAATATCTTCCCCCAAATCTCCTGTGTCAGAGATTTGACCATCTTGCAAATTTCGAGTCTTCCAAATTCTTACAGTTCGATCACTACAAAATAATAAATTAAAAATGAATATGTGAAAACAGGTAGAAAGATACTGTTCTTAGAAATACTTATCAAGAAACATTTACAGAAAAGGTATTTAATAGATATAGATAAAAATATACATTTTCCCATAGGTATATCAAATAGGTACCCATAATAATGAAATTAAAAATAGTTTATATTATCAAAGAGTTACTATGTGCCAGGTGTTGTTACTATGTTCCCCTCACACCATTAATGCATTTTATTCTCTTTACCTACCATGAGATATAGATAATGCTATTATACCCTATTTATGATGAGCAAATTGGGGTCCAAAGAAGTTAACTAATTTGCCCAAGATCAAGCTTCCCTGGTGGTCCAGTAGTTAAGACTTCGCCCTTCCACTATGTATGCTGCACAGTGCAGCCAAAAAAAAAAAAAATCTGCCCAAGATCACAAAGTGACAGCACCAAGATTTGAAACCAGGCAGATTGACTCCAAGGCCCCATCTCTTAAGGCTATATTGATATAGTCCGTATATATGGTCAGAGGTCTTCAGGCATAAAAGCCCAGAGTAAGATCACAGTGAGGAGGCCTGGGCAGGGATTTCAGAGAGTTGGTGAATCTGTCAATATTCAGGAAGAATTATATTCAGGTGAAATCAGCATAAGCCCACAGAAAAAGCAGGCAGCTACTAGGAATCAGAGAAACACTCTACCTGTCATAGAACATAGACGATTCAATGCATTTCTGAGAAAACACTTTTATTCACCTAACATGTGGGTTCTGGGTACTAGTCATTAGACAGTTACATTTCTCCTGGCTCTAGAAAGACAGTGTTGCTTTTCTCCAATTTCTGAATAAACCCAAAGCCAAAAGAAAGAGTTGCCATGAAACTGTATAGTTTAAAAGCATTTCAAAGATTATGTAGCATATTTTAAGGATATAGAAAGTTTAGTGACTTGTCATTGTAACATTACAGAAGACAGAGTTGAGCCTAGAATCCAGGCTTTCTAGTGTGTAATCAATAATCTCCTCACCCCTAATTCTTACCACATGGGGGAAAAAAATCACATTTTTTTCTATTTTTAAAATCTACATGAGATGATGGATATTAACTAAGCTTACCACAGTAATCATTTCATTATATGTGTAAGTCAAGTCATTCTACTATTATACCTTAAACAGTGTTATATGTCAATTATATCTCAATAAAACTGGGGGAAATAATAATCTTTCACCAGCCCACACAGCACAGATAATTGAAAATAGCAAGGGGATATGTTCACTTGTCCACCCATTTATCCATTCCATTTATTCATTCAACCATCCATTCAACAAATATTTATTGGGAACTTGCAGTGTCCCAGGCATTATTCTAGGTGCTTGGGATCAATTAAAAATAAATAAATAAATAACAGAATCCTATGCCTTTGTAGATCATATATTCTAGCAAAAGGAGACAGACAATAAAACATGATAAAAATTATTAGTTTATTAGAAAGTAATAAATGTGACAGAAAAATTAAGGCATATGGCAAAGGGGATCAGGATAAGGAGTGGTAGGTGATAGGAGAGATTAAATTTTAAATAAAATCACAGGGTTATTCTTACTGAGAAAGAAAAATGTTAGAAGATCAGGATCTCTGAAGGCACTTTGGGCATGTGTCTTAAGGCTGGAATAAGCCTGATATGTTCAAGTCCAGCAAAGATATTATCAATGCTGTAAGAGAAGGAACATGCCAGAGGGTATTAGAAGGTTAAGATGAGAGATGACAAATGCTCAAAGGGTTTAGATCAAGTACAGCTCCTACTTTAGATAAAATGGATGACCAATACAAGTTTTTGAGCAGAGAAAGAACAAGATGATCATAATTTTTAAAAATTTTTAAAAATTACTCTGGCGTCCGTGTTGAGAATAGACTACATATGGGCAAGGGACCTTGCTTGTTTAGGAGGCTATTGTAGTAATCCAAGAGCTGATGGTAACTAGGGTCAGTGAGGTAACAAAAGGCAGGGTGAGAAGTAGTCAGATTCTAGATATAATGTAAAGGTAGAATACCAACATAGTTTGCTCATGAATTGGATATGGAGTATGAAAGAAAGGGAGGAATGAAGGTGTCTGTACTGAGCAACAGAAAAAAAAAAAGAGAAGCCTTCAGCTGACACGGAAAAGGGCATAGGATGAGCAGGTTTCTCAGGAAGGCTGGGGGTTTAGTTTTGGACATACAAAATCTAAGATGTGCAAACTTCCACTACTAGTCATGACGGAGTAACCTATGCCAGGTTAACACTTCTGTGAGTTAACACAAAGTGAAAACTTGACAAAATACATGGAACAACTATTTTCAGAAACTGGGGGATGGGTACTTTAGGCCTGTAATTCTTGAGAAAAGGGAAACAGAAAGTGAGCTATGTGACAGCCCTGGCTTTCCGTCTGGAGGCACTTGCCACACTACAGCAAGCAAGAGGGGAAATAAACAGAAGACCACAGGATCAGAGTTGAAAAGACAGTAATAAAAATCTGGGAAGTGTGAAATAGCTGTAATTTGTAAAACCAAATAGAGAAGAGGGGAGAGCTATGCAAAAAGGACTATGGAGTTATAGGGAAAAACATTCCACCAATCTACATACATAGGGGCCCCCTAATGGCTTTGACTGAAGGCTAAGCTGCACATGAGTAGAGTCAGACTACACGGCCAGACCAAAACACAGCTGTGAGAGTCAAGTTCTGACCAGTGAAGTAGAGAATAGCATCAAACATTCAAAACATTCAGTAAAAACCCAAGAGTTGAAGTCTCAAAAAGATGAGCTGAACCACAAGTAACTTACATAACTTTAAGTAAAACCCACTGTCTTTAAATGAATAAAACAAAATCCAGATACTCAAAACACAACACTACAATGTTCAGCATTCAATAAAATATATGACATAAAATCAGAAAAGAATAAGACCTATATCATAAGAAAAATCAATCAATGCAACAGATTCAGAAATCATATATGACAGAATTACTTATACAAGGACTGTGAATTACAAAGTACCTCAGTCTTCCCACCTATAAAATAGGGATTACAATAATAACTTTCTAGAGTTCTTATGAAGACTAAATGAGTTAATGCCTGAAAACACTTAGAACAATGTCTGGTAGATACGAAGCCCCATATAAATATTTGTTAGGTAATGAATAAGTAGAACTAATTTGAAAACAGGCCTTCTGATTTTATTGGTTATTTTCCTGATTTTATGTTACATGGTAAATACATCTGCATCTCATGCACCGTGGGTAAACTGAGGACATTTTCAGTTTCTCAAAAATAAAACTGTATCATGGAAGAAAAATATTACATCATACCTCAGTGATCAGACCTCAGTGAATCATAATAATTTTATAGTGTCCCACAGCTATAAGGGGTATTATTTCCCATAAATGGTCAAGGACAAATAAGTTTCAAAGGGAATAAACAAAAGTGATGAAACTTAAGAAAGTAATGTATCTCGGAAATAGCATCAATGCTATTTGCTATTTATGCAATAGCATAAGTGCTGTCGAAGCATTTAAGATAAGCATGTTAGAAAAACACAAAGGAAATCTTTGATGCATTTTAGAGATGACAGAAAGTAAATTTAAATGAGACGAGGGATTCAGTGGAAACAGCACAAATAAAAAGAGACACCACAGAAATTTAGCAGAAGTTTCAAAATAAAATCAGGGTAATTGTGTATTTAGGACAGATGAATCAAGAAGTGGCTCGGAGTGGGGAAAGATGGCGGAGTAATAGGACGGGAAGATCACGTTCTCCCTCACAAACTCCTCAAAAGAACATTTCAACGCCGAGCAAACTCCACAAAACAACTTCTGTAGGCTGGCAGAGGACATCAGGCAACCAGAAAAGCAGACCATTGTCTTCAAAAACAGGTAGGAAAAAATATAAAAGACGAAAAAGGAGACAAAAGAGGTGGGGAGGGAGCTCCGTCCCGGGAAGGGAAGCCCGTCCCGGGAAGGGAATTTTAAGAAGAGAGGTTTCCAAACACCAGGAAACACTCTCCCTGCCGAGTCTGTGGCGAGCCTTGGAAACACAGAGGGCAACATAACAGGAAGGAAAAATAGATAAATAATTAAAACGAACAGATTACAAGCCCACCAGTAACTCCCCCAGCGGAAAAGCAGCACAGACGCCTGCATCCGCCATTGGGAAGTGGGTGCAGGGCAGGGACGCGCGGGAGGCGCGGGCTGCAGTGCTTTGTAAGAATCGGGCAGGAACGCCCCACGCGCAACCAGAACGACCTAACTTGGGCTAGCAAACCAGACTGTGGGATAGCTACCACGCGAAAAGCTCGAACATAAGACACCGCCAGGACCGAGCACAGAACAAAGGACGGAACGGAAAAAGCCGGCTGCAGACCATCCCCCGCCGGGGACAGGCAGCCAGAGCCGTAAGGACTGGAAAGGGGCAATTGCAGACCCGGAGAGACTTTACTTACCTAACTGGAAGCAGGCTCCTTTGCTAAGACTCCTGGGGGTGCTGGACAGTCACAGTCTGCCTCACGGGCTGCGCCAGCGGTCCACCCAGAGAGCTGAGCGGCAGCGGCGGAAAAGGTGACAAGCCGCGGCGATCGCGCTCGCCAAACTCCTGAGCTACTCGGACCTGGGAAGGGCACAAAGTGCAGTCCCAGCCGCATTTGTGCCTCTGAGGGCTGCCTGAGGGCCGAACCTGAGCGGCTTGGACCGGGGAAGTGCACGCAGCCTAGGGCCGCCCCCAGACGGTTCCCGGCTGAGCATCGTAGAGCCAGAGCGGTTTGTGCGCCGCGAGAAAGGACAGGTCAAGCGGGGCAGAGATACTGTGTACACACGAGAGTGCTATTTGTTTGCAGCATCCCCCCTCCCCACAGCGCGACTGAACTAGTGAGCCTAAAAACCAGCAAACAGAAGAAGTTAAACAGAGGGAACCACCTTGGAAGTGAGCCCACACGGCCCATAACATCAGAGAAGAGCCAGATATATTTTTAATTTTTTAATATTTTTAAAATCATTCTTTTTTTTTTTTTTGCTTTTTGCTTTTTTTTTCCTTTTTTCCGAGCTTTTTTTAATTGTTAAGTCTTCTATTTCTCCTCTAATTTTTATTTCTATAACCTAGTATTACTATTTAAAAAAAAAAAGACTTTTTTTTTTAAGGCAAACACCATATATACTCTTTGGATGGTTGTTGGTGTTTTGTTTTTTTTTTTGTTTGTTTGTTTGTTTGTTTTTAATAATTCTTTTTTTCTTTCTTCCTTTTCCTTCTGCTTTTCTTTAATATTGTATCTTTGAAAATCCAACCTCTACTCCAGATTTTTAATCTTTGCTCTTAGGTTTTGTTGTCAATTTTGTACATTTAAAAACCCAAACTTCACTACCCAAGTTTACCTGAGAGCGAGATTACTGGCTTGACCACTCTCTCCTCCTCTGGACTCTCCTTTTCTCCACCAGGTGGCCTCTGTCTCTTTTCCCCCCATCTCTTCTCTATCCAACTCTGTGAATCTCTGTGTGTTCCAGACGGTAGAGAACACCTAAGGAACTGGTTACTGGCAGGATTTGTCTCTCTCCTACTCATTCCTCTCTCTTATCCTCCTGGTCACCTCTGTCTACTTCCTCCCTCTCCTCTTCCCCGTATAACTCTGTAAATACCTCTGAGCGGTCCAGACTATAGAGCGCACATAAGGAAGTGACTACTGGCTAGCTTGCTCTCTCCTCTCTTGATCTCACTGCATCTCATTCCAGTTACATCTAACTACCCCTCCATCTTCTCTTCTCCTTGTAACTCAGTGAACCTCTCTGAGTGTCCCTCAATGTGGAGAAACTGTTCATCTTTAACCTAGATGTTTTATCATCGGTGCTGTATAGATGGAGAAGTCTAGAGGCTACTGTAAAAATAAAACTGAAAACCAGAAGCAGGAAGCTTAAACCCAAAGCCTGAAAACATTAGAGAACTCTTGAATTCAGGAACATTAAGCAATAGGAGCTCATCAAATGCCTTCATACCTACACCGAAACCAAGCTCCACCCAAGGGCCAACAAGTTCCAAAACAAGACATACCACCCAAATTCTCCAACAACACAGGAACACTCCCTGAGCCTCAATATACAGGCAGCTCAAAATTATCCCAAAACCTTTGATGTCTCATAACCCATTACGGGTCACTCCACTGCACTCCAGAGAGAAGAAACCCAGCTCCACCGACCAAAACTCCAACACAAGCCTCCCTAACCAGGAAACCTTGACAAGCCACTGATAGAACCCCACCCAAAGTGAGGAAGCACCATAATAAAGAGAACTCCACAAATTATCAGAATATAAAAGGCCACCCCAAACACAGCAATATAACCAAGATGAAGAGACAGAGGAATACTCAGCAGGTAAAGCAACAGGAGAGTTGCCCACCAAACCAAACAAAAGAGGAAGAAGTAGGGAATCTACCAGAGAAGGAATTCGAATATTGATAGTGAAAATGATCCAAAATCTTGAAATCAAAATGGAAACACAGATAAATAGCCTAGAGACAAGGATTGAGAAGATGCAAGAAAGGTTTAACAAGGACCTAGAAGAAATAAAAAGAGTCAAAATATAATGAATAACACAATAAATGAGATCAGAAACTCTCTGGAGGCAACAAATAGTAGAATAACGGAGGCAGAAGATAGGATTAGTGAAATAGAAGATAGAATGGTAGAAATAAATGAATCAGAGAGGAAACAAGAAAAACGAATTAAAAGAAACGAGGACAATCTCAGAGACCTCCAGGACAATATGAAACGCTCCAACATTCGAATTATAGGAGTCCCAGAAGAAGAAGACAGAAAGAAAGATCATGAGAAAATCCTTGAGGAGATAATAGTTGAAAACTTCCCTAAAATGGGGAAGGAAATAATCACCCAAGTCCAAGAAACACAGAGAGTCCCAAATAGGATAAACCCAAGGCGAAACACCCCAAGACACATATTAATCAAATTAACAAAGATCAAACACAAAGAACAAATATTAAAAGCAGCAAGGGAAAAACAACAAATAACACACAAGGGGATTCCCATAAGGATAACAGCTGATCTGTCAATAGAAACTCTTCAGGCCAGGAGGGAATGGCAAGACATACTTAAAGTGATGAAAGACAATAACCTACAGCCCAGATTACTGTACCCAGCAAGGATCTCATTCAAATGCGAAGGAGAAATCAAAAGCTTTACAGACAAGCAAAAGCTGAGAGAATTCAGCACCACCAAACCAGCTCTCCAACAAATTCTAAAGGATATCCTCTAGACAGGAAACACGAAAGGGTGTATAAACCCGAACCCAAAACAATAAAGTAAATGGCAACGGGATCATACTTATCAATAATTACCTTAAACGTAAATGGGTTGAACGCCCCAACCAAAAGACAAAGACTGGCCGAATGGATACAAAACAAGACCCCTCTATATGCTGCTTACAAGAGACCCACCTCAAAACAAGGGACACATACAGACTGAAAGTGAAGGGCTGGAAAAAGATATACCACGCGAATAGAGACCAAAAGAAAGCAGGAGTG
Source organism: Ovis aries (assembly GCF_016772045.2). Taxonomy (NCBI): domain Eukaryota; kingdom Metazoa; phylum Chordata; class Mammalia; order Artiodactyla; family Bovidae; genus Ovis; species Ovis aries. Next base: position 148,267,268 of record NC_056056.1, on the reverse strand, counting down.
GCAATACTCATATCCGATAAAATAGACTTTAAAACAAAGGCTGTGAAAAGAGACAAAGAAGGCCACTACATAATGATCAAAGGAACAATCCAAGAAGAAGATATAACAATTATAAATATATATGCACCCAATATAGGAGCACCGCAATATGTAAGACAAATGCTAACAAGTATGAAAGGGAAATCAACAATAACACAATAATAGTGGGAGACTTTAATACCCCACTCACACCTATGGACAGATCAACTAAACAGAAAATTAACAAAGAAACGCAAACTTTAAATGATACATTAGATCAGTTAGACCTAATTGATATCTATAGGACATTTCACCCCAAAACAATGAATTTCACCTTTTTTCAAGTGCTCATGGAACCTTCTCCAGGATAGATCACATCCTGGGCCATAAATCTAAACTTGATAAATTCAAGAAAATGGAAATCATTCCAAGCATCTTTTCTGACCATAATGCATTAAGATTAGATCTCAATTACAGGAGAAAAACTATTAAAAATTCCAACATATGGAGGTTGAACAACACACTTCTGAATAACCAACAAATCACAGAAGAAATCAAAAAAGAAATCAAAATATGCATAGAAACGAATGAAAATGAAAACACAACAACCCAAAACCTGTGGGACACTATAAAAGCAGTGCTAAGAGGAAAGTTCATAGCAATACAGGCATACCTCAAGAAACAAGAAAAAGTCAAATAAATAACCTAACTCTACAACTAAAGCAACTAGAAAAGGAAGAGTTGGAGAACCCCAGAGTTAGTAGAAGGAAAGAAATCTTAAAAATTAGGGCAGAAATAAATGCAAAAGAAACAAAAGAGACCATAGCAAAAATCAACAAAGCCAAAAGCTGGTTCTTTGAAAGGATAAATAAAATTGACAAACCATTAGCCAGACTCATCAAGAAGCAAAGAGAGAAAAATCAAATCAATAAAATTAGAAATGAAAATGGAGAGATCACAACAGACAACACAGAAATACAAAGGATCATAAGAGACTACTATCAGCAGTTGTATGCCAATAAAATGGACAACGTGGAAGAAATGGACAAATTCTTAGAAAAGTACAATTTTCCAAAACTGAACCGGGAAGAAATAGAAAATCTTAACAGACCCATCACAAGCACGGAAATTGATACTGTAATCAGAAATCTTCCAGCAAACAAAAGCCCAGGTCCAGATGGCTTCACAGCTGAATTCTACCAAAAATTTCGAGAAGAGCTAACACCTATCCTCCTCAAACTCTTCCAGAAAATTGCAGAGGAAGGTAAACTTCCAAATTCATTCTATGAGGCCACCATCACCCTAATACCAAAACCTGACAAAGATGTCACAAAAAAGAAAACTACAGGCCAATATCTCTGATGAACATAGATGCAAAAATCCTCAACAAAATTCTAGCAATCAGAATCCAACAACACATTAAAAAGATCATACACCATGACCAAGTGGGCTTTATCCCAGGGATGCAAGGATTCTTCAATATCCGCAAATCAATCAATGTAATTCACCACATTAACAAATTGAAAATAAAAACCATATGATTATCTCAATAGATGCAGAGAAGGCCTTTGACAAAATTCAACATCCATTTATGATAAAAACTCTCCAGAAAGCAGGAATAGAAGGAACATACCTCAACATAATAAAAGCTATCTATGACAAACCCACAGCAAACATTATCCTCAATGGTGAAAAATTGAAAGCATTTCCCCTAAAGTCAGGAACAAGACAAGGGTGTCCACTTTCACCGCTACTATTCAACATAGTTCTGGAAGTTTTGGCCACAGCAATCAGAGCAGAAAAAGAAATAAAAGGAATCCAAATTGGAAAAGAAGAAGTAAACTGTCACTGTTTGCAGATGACATGATCCTCTACATGGAAAACCCTAAAGACTCCACCAGAAAATTACTAGAGCTCATCAGTGAATATAGTAAAGTTGCAGGATATAAAATCAACACACAGAAATCCCTTGCATTCCTATACACGAATAATGAGAAAGTAGAAAAGAAATTAAGGAAACAATTCCATTCACCATTGCAACGAAAAGAATAAAATACTTAGGAATATATCTACCTAAAGAAACTAAAGACCTATATATAGAAAACTATAAAACACTGATGAAAGAAATCAAAGAGGACACTAATAGATGGAGAAATATACCATGTTCATGGATTGGAAGAATCAATATAGTGAAAATGAGTATACTACCCAAAGCAATTTACAAATTCAATGCAATCCCTATCAAGCTACCAGCCACATTTTTCACAGAACTAGAACAAATAATTTCAAGATTTGTATGGAAATACAAAAACCTCGAATAGCCAAAGCAATCTTGAGAAAGAAGAATGGAACTGGAGGAATCAACTTGCCTGACTTCAGGCTCTACTACAAAGCCACAGTCATCAAGACAGTATGGTACTGGCACAAAGACAGACATATAGATCAATGGAACAAAATAGAAAGCCCAGAGATAAATCCACACACATATGGACACCTTATCTTTGACAAAGGAGGCAAGAATATACAATGGAGTAAAGACAATCTCTTTAACAAGTGGTGCTGGAAAAACTGGGCAACCACTTGTAAAAGAATGAAACTAGATCACTTTCTAACACCGCACACAAAAATAAACTCAAAATGGATTAAAGATCTAAGTGTAAGATCAGAAACTATAAAACTCCTAGAGGAGAACATAGGCAAAACACTCTCAGACATAAATCACAGCAGGATCCTCTATGATCCACCTCCCAGAATTCTGGAAATAAAAGCAAAAATAAACAAATGGGATCTAATTAAAATTAAAAGCTTCTGCACAACAAAGGAAAATATAAGCAAGGTGAAAAGACAGCCTTCTGAATGGGAGAAAATAATAGCAAATGAAGCAACTGACAAACAACTAATCTCAAAAATATACAAGCAACTTATGCAGCTCAATTCCAGAAAAATAAACGACCCAATCAAAAAATGGGCCAAAGAACTAAAGAGACATTTCTCCAAAGAAGACATACGGATGGCTAACAAACACATGAAAAGATGCTCAACATCACTCATTATTAGAGAAATGCAAATCAAAACCACAATGAGATACCACTTCACACCAGTCAGAATGGCTGCAATCCAAAAATCTGCAAGCAATAAATGCTGGCGAGGGTGTGGAGAAAAGGGAACCCTCCTACACTGTTGGTGGGAATGCAAACTAGTACAGCCACTATGGAGAACAGTGTGGAGATTCCTTAAAAATTGCAAATAGAACTACCTTATGACCCAGCAATCCCACTTCTGGGCATACACACCGAGAAACCAGAATTGAAAGAGACACATGTACCCCAATGTTCATCGCAGCACTGTTTATAATAGCCAGGACATGGAAACAACCTAGATGTCCATCAGCAGATGAATGGATAAGAAAGCTGTGGTACATATACACAATGGAGTATTACTCAGCAGTTAAAAAGAATTCATTTGAATCAGTTCTGATGAGATGGATGAAACTGGAGCCGATTATACAGAGTGAAGTAAGCCAGAAAGAAAAACACCAATACAGTATACTAACACATATATATGGAATTTAGGAAGATGGCAATGACGACCCTGTATGCAAGACAGGGAAAGAGACACAGATGTGTATAACGGACTTTTGGACTCAGAGGGAGAGGGAGAGGGTGGGATGATTTGGGAGAATGACATTCTAACATGTATACTATCAAGTGAATTGAATCGCCAGTCTATGTCTGACGCAGGATGCAGCATGCTTGGGGCTGGTGCATGGGGATGACCCAGAAAGATGTTATGGGGAGGGAGGTGGGAGGGGGGTTCATGTTTGGGAATGCATGTAAGAATTAAAGATTTTAAAATTTAAAAAATAAAAAACTAAAATTAAAAAAAAAAATAAACCCAAAAAAAAAATAAAATAAAAAAAAAAAAAAGAAGTGGCTCAATAAATTAAGTAACATAATCGGTAAACAAATGACATAAGGAGATTTTCATGAGAAATTACGTTTTGAATGAGATGAACACCTCACATTATCGTACATATGATTTCCTTTCCAAAAGTACTTATACATAATGTATTATGATATAATACATATTATGTCATTTTTATGGTCACATCTCTACACCTTCTTCAAGCATCTTCTTAAATGTCACTTTCTCAGTAAGATCTTCATTGTCCATTCTATTGTGCAACCCCAGTTCCTAGCGATGCTCTCATCTCCCCTCCCTGCTTGCTTTTTCTCCATAGTATCTCTTACCATGTAACACATTTTACTTGTTCATTTTTTCTTCTCCTTAGAATGAAATTAGGATTTATGTCTGTTTTGTTCAATTCTCTATTCCCAAGATTTTGGAACAGTGCCTGGCACACAGGAGATTCATAATGATGAGCAAATGAGCAAATAAATTAATCAATTCAGTCATTCTAAGGAAGAGGGAGTATATATTATTATTATGTACTTAGATTTTAAAGGAGGTGGAAGAGGCATAAAAGAGGTGTTTTTTTTTTTTTTTATGACTTGGTCTAAATGTGACGAATGAGGCAAGTTTTATACCTTTTCTGGAAAGACAATTTAGAAATTAATCACTTCTGAATGATTTTTTAAAAATTAAAACTGCTACAGGAAGATCTGGTAGCAGACTTCCTAGTCTAAGCAGAGAGCTGATACAGCAGTTACACTATTATCATATAACCTGGGGAGCCCAAACTCCGTGACCACAGTGCATCTCAGAAAATATAAATAAAATATCATAAATTGACCTGGAATGGCTGTAATAAAAGAAAGATTTCATATGTTCTACATTTCCAAATATTTACAACCTACATTATTTATTAAATCTGAACACAAGTAACCAATAGGAAAAACTTACTCAGCTGCAGTAAAAATGTGGGTGGAATTAACACATATGGCATTGATAGGACTCTCATGGCCTTTCATCTCTCCAACAGGCACAAAGGTGTCTATGTTCCAGAGTTTCAAAATGCCCCCTCTGCAGCCACTGAGCAAAACTGGGTGGCCTGGTACCACTGCCAGGGCACAGACCCAATCCTTATGTGCATTTGGAACTTGCTGAGAGAAAAAAGAAAAATTAGCAGCTTAAGGGAAGCCTTTCAAACTGACATTTTTGCACCAAAATAAGTTACCAAAGTTTTTATTGACAAATTCAAATTTTGGAACACTGAATTGGTCTGGAAACCATAAAAATTATTTTCTATTAAGTAACTCTTAGAGATTTAAACAGATAATCTGTAATTTGCTCCTCAATTTAATTCTCTAGTTATCATCAGTGTCATCAGTATTAAAGGCCTACAATGTTAAAAACTCTATAGAATCTAAAACACATGGCAAGTATACTGAAATTTTCAAACACCACTTCCTCTTCAAAGGAGTAAATATCTCACCTTTCTAGAAAACGTATCTCACACAACAAGTTTGAAAACTACACGTGGTATATAGAATATAAGGATTGTCTCCTAAAATTGCTGCCTTAAATTTTGCAAGAGAACATAGAGGCCTAAAGCTTTTCGAAGAAGGCTGGAGCTAACCCACATGTTTCACAATGTGTAAACAATACTTATGGGCTTTCCTGGTGGCTCAGTGGTAAAGAATCCACATGCCAATCCAGGAGACTCAGGTTTGATTCTTGGGTTAGAGAGACCCTCTGGAGAAGGAAATGGCAACCCACTCCAGTATTCCTGCCTGGGATATTCCATGAACAGAGGAGCCTGGCAGGCTACAGTCCACAGGGTCGCAAAGGAGTCAGACACAACTTAGCGACTAAACAACAACAAACAATAGTTATAAGCTCAGACTATATGACCACATTTTATGCACATATATATTCATATATATAATATAAAAGACATCCTAGAATGTATATCTATAAAAGAAAAGCTTTTGAGTGCAATGTATGTGCCTGTTGCCAGTTTTTTCTATTAACATTCATGCTACTTGTTCATTTTTTTTTTCATCTGATTGTAAGCAGGAAAGTGTGAGCAACTGCAATACATACATACACACTCATACATTTATAAGAAAAAGCCTGAAATTGAGAACAAGTCTTCTGGGAATTAGGAAAAGCTACTGATATTTGATTATACTGAAAAAACACTTCAACCCAACTATCATTCTATAGGAAATGAGAGAACCACCATTCTTGGATGTATGAAAATGAGATGAAGAATCATTTAGACTGCTTTGTCCTTAGCAAAACTTGGTACTCTGTGGAATATGTGTGAAAGTATTGAAGCATTAGTTGTTCAGTCATGTCCAACTCTTTGCAATCCCATGGAAAGTAGCCCACCAGGCTTCTCTGTCCATGGAATTCTCCAGGCCAAGAATACTAGTGTGGGTTGCCATTCCCTTCTCCAGGGGATCTTCACAACCCAGGGATCAAACTTGGATCTCCTGCATTGAAGGCAGATTCTCTACCATCTGAGCCACCAGGGAAGCCCTTGGAATATGTGTACATAAAAACAAAACAAAATGAGAAACTGACTTCTTCACTTCAGGCCTGTATTTAGTAAACACATGCACAGGGCATGGAGGCCTGGCGTGCTGCGATTCATGGGGTCGCGAAGTCAGACACGACTGAGCGACTGAACTGAACTGAACTGAACTGATGCACAGGGCAATCCCAGAGCTTCCAATTCTTATCAGAGTCTATTCTTCTCTTATCTACGAGATATCACTAAAGGTCTAATGTTGCCCTTTTCATAATTACTAACTCCGTTAGGTGATAATGAAACACTTTTTAAGAGAAAGCCCTGATTGATACCATCCCTAAATGCTGAAAATCTACATAGAGACTCTTTGTGTTTTTATTAGAATACTGATGACTTTGAAGTACCCACTCCATCTCATGAAAAGGTTTTGAATTACCTGTAGAAGATCTTTTTGAGCTAAATCCCATTTCTTGATTCCATTATCTCTGGACCCACTAAATAGGTTATCCCCATGTATGGTTAATGCTTCAATGCCATCATAATGAGGGGGCTCAAAATTGTGGGTGGGACTCACAGTTCCAAGGGCCCCTTCAGTTACATCAAACATCTAAATAAAAGCAAAATGAAAGTAGTCATCCTATTTAACTTACAAATAAGCACCTTAGGTATTCATTCATAGAAACATGTACACATGTATATTAACCAAATGTGACTTGTTATAAATATTTTACTAACAAAAATGACTTGCTTTGAGTGACTCAGGATGAACCTGAGCCCTAATTTTCACATGTCACATGCTTACATGTTTGTAACCTCTTAAGAAAGACAACCAATTTTTTCATGTGTAAGTGCACAAATGATATGTTAAACAATAAAAAGGTTACATATAACAATCCAGTTGAAACTCAGATAAATGATATGATTGTTATTTAAACACAGTCAGGCAGCTCTGCAATCTTGGTGGTCATCACAAATTCTCCAAAGCTGCTATGCGATTTCACTCTGCTCAGTTGCCCTCATTTCTCTTAACTACTGAACTTGTGAGTTTTTAAAAAGCCTAGTATAACCAAAAATAGACTTTCTGGACCATCCCTTCCCCTCACAGTTACAAAAGTTTCCTTTTATTCTCAAGCATTCTCTTATCCTTCCCTTCTTTTCAAGATACTAAAGTGTACTTACTTTCTCTCAAGGTACACATCTTTGATCTGATCTGATTCTTTTTTGATCTGATTCACCAATTACTACTACTTCACTCTTCACACTTTCCCTCTCCACTAAGCCCATTTTCTAACCATATAAACATGCTCAAGTCTACCAATACAAAACCCTCTTGCATTAACCATTCCATTTTCAAGTCATTAACCCACTTCTCATCGTAACAAAACTTTCTAAAAGAAGATTACTTACAGTCTTTCTGTCTCTTTTTATTACTATATTCTCTTTTTGTTTCTGTTGGTCCTTACAGGATTCCCCAAGGCTGAGTCATATCAATCTCTCTCCTTTGGCCATATCAACTACTCCTTAAACATCTGCTTCTATTTGAATGGCTCTGAAACATATGTGTCTAGTCATAACTTATCATGGACTTTGTACTTGCCTTTCAAATGGCATACTGGCTTACATGAAGAGGTCCTCTATTAGTATTTCAAATTTAACATCGCCAGAATCAAACTTTTCATCTGTCCTCATCTTATCTGCTACTGGCATAAAACAAACATGAAGACCATAATACGCTCAGTATAAAAGATGGGGGATCGTGACGATGAGCTTTAAGCATTAGTTGGATGACTGAGGTAAAAAACGTCTTTAAAATCCCTCCCAACCTATCCTCTATGAAAAAGTGAGAATACATTTTTAAATAAGATAACAAAATCAGGAACTGAGTGAGGAAAAGATCAGGAAGAAAAAGTAAAGTCTAGAAATGAGAAAAAAGGACTGATTAAGAGAAAAGCATCCTAGGTACATCTGAATACTTCAAACTTATCATTTAATAGGAGAATATAATTCAACAGCTTTATTATACACACTTTGATGTAATGATCCTTGGAGCCAGTGATGATTAGATCTTGTCCATTAGAAATCCGATCTACAGTAAGACACATAACAGGGCCTAGATGTCCTGTTAACTTTCCTGTGGACTGAAACCTTTAAAAAGAAAGAAAAATAATTTTGTTTAAAAATATTTCTTAGTATGCTGAGGCTAAGTCTCAACAAAAATAACAGTCTTTGCTAAAACTGTTCTTTTTTGATTTAACTCCACCTCTATGCAACTATCCTCAAATTAAGAGTCAAAAAATAGCCAAACTAATTGATTCTCTGATGGAAGTTTAGGAATCCTAAATAAGTTATTCCAAAGTGACTGATGTCATTCAGATAGTAAAAAAAAAAAAAAGCATCAAAAGTCCAAAAACTTGCTTAGGGTTAATTTTAACTCCAACCTAAGTCCAGATAAACCTTAATCTGTTAAATGTCTCAACATGTTATAGACATATGATTGATTTATTAGCATCAATTTTAAATTTGACTAAAACAACTATGTCACTGATATAATTAGAAAATAACAATTTGAAGAAAGTAAGATTATTTTATTACACACACATATAGTATCATATATATACATATATGTATATACATATATATATGCACACGTACATCATAAGTACACATGTATTACACATATAGTATACATATAGTATACAGAAAGTATACATATAGTATACATATAGTATACAGAAAATATAGTCCATTTCATCAGTTATTACAAAGGTATTAAAATGGCCAGGAATATATATGACTGGTAGAAAAGTGTGATGTCCGTTGTCAGGAGGTGGCAATGAACCTTTGTTTCATAATCCTACCTCAAATCAAGCTGCTGTAATACAGAGATATATCTGGCTTCTAGAATATTACTATTTCTTGTAACTCTTTTTTATAGTTAATTTGTTGAGATGAATCTGTACTTAATTATGTTGCTGAAAGCAAGCAAGTTTCAAAGGATCTAACTTTTCAGCAGATAAGAAAGTGTAGAAATTTTTAGAAGCTGGAATCTTTTCTGCCTCATGTCATGATGCTGAGTATCTTCTTCCATGGTACTCTGAATACAAGTCAAGTTTAATATCTTTAAGAATAAACCTGGTTCTCATCACATTCCAAATTTTCTTAAACAAGCACTGTTTTCAATTTTCTATTTTTTATCTCTAAAACGGTAGTCATGACTATGTTTCTTCTTTCTCATTTATTTATCTATAAATTATGCTTATTATACTTTTTCAGCCAACCATTAAAATATTACAAGTAATAAATAGTTACCCTCAAAATTTCTAAAATAAATTTCCCTTTGATTTACCACTGACAAAGTGAAGTGAAAGTGAAGTCGCTCAATCGTGTCCGACTCTTTGCGACCCCATGGACTGTAGCCTATCAGTCTCCTCCGTCCATGGGATTTTCCAGGCAAGAGTGCTGGAGTGGATTGCCATTTCCTTCTCCAGGGGATCTTCCCGACCCAGGAATCGAACCCAGGTCTCCCGCATTGCAGGCAGATGCTTTACCACCTGAGCCACCAGGGAAGCCCACTGACAAAACCCTTCTTAATGGGATTATTACCTGAATTACCAACTTTACTCAGAATCTTGTAATTGCCTATTTAGTGGCCTTTATTATCCATTACAAGATGAGTTCTAAGAAGGCGGACATCAAATTTGTCTTGTGCAATCTATATCTCCAGTATCTACCGTAGCGTTGGTATAATACCTGCCACAGTTGATGCTGAATAAATATTTGTTAACTAATAAATAAATATTCCCTTGTTGCCAACATTTTAATAACTAGAAAAGAATCTAAAATAAACACTCAAATGAAGGATGAAAGCTCCTACTTCATGGCAAATAAAAATCAAATCAAAGATGTAATGCATGGTATTCTTTTTACTCACTTCATCTTCTTAATACTTCATCATATATACATATATAATTTTATATTCATAAAAATCCTGTGAAGATTTATGATCAAACTTTTAAGGTTTATAAATTGAAAATTTTGAAATATAAGATATATAAGTGATGTTACAAAAAAATAATTCTTTCAAAGTTACTGATGTAACTAGCATGAGAATCTTGTTCTCTTCTTAGTAAACAATACAACTTATTGACAAATATTAATAAAGTCTATTTTGTTTTTTTCCCCCAGCAATGGAGATTAAAAGAAAGAAAAATGTTGAGTGTGCTAATGAGGACAGAGAAGACATTTAGGGATGCTGAATCAAACAGAAAAATCTAGGATTTTATATCAACTTCTGGGGTTATATAAATTAGATTGCACCAGCACTAATATCAATGTGTGAAAATTGCATTTGCCATATACAGGAAATACATTTTCTTTAAAACTCTACCTTTTAAGATCCCACATTCTGACAGCATTTCCAGAGGCTGCATAGAGGAAAGTCCCAGTTGGGTTTAACGAAATTTGATTGATCTGGTTTTCCCCAGAAGGAATAGCAACTGTTCGGCTAGTACTTGCAGAACAAGCATCTCCAAGAGTAACCTGACCTGAAGACCTTAACAGAGACGAAACAAAGTAAGTCACAATTCTGGACAAGAGTTAGTCATAGAATTCCTTAAATGCCCAGGAAACGGACTGTAGGCAACATCCGTGTTCTTCACTGTATGCACTACATCTAGCATAGCACTTCACATGCACGTAGGTGGCACTAATAAATGAAAGTGCCACCTTTGTGCCACCTTTCATTTATCTTCATTGACAGATAAGTGAAAAAAAAAATGAATGAAGAAAATAAGATGACATGGCTTAAAACTCTTACTTTGCAAGTTATAACACTAGGAATTTGGGGCTATATTAGTCACTGTGTCATGCTCAGTCATGTTCGACTCTTTGCTACCCTATGGACGGTAGCCCGCCAGGTTCCTCTGTCCATAGAATTTTCCAGGCAAGAATACTGGAGTGGGTTGCCATTTCTTACTCCAGGGGATCTTCCCAACCCAGGGACTGAACCCACGTCTCCTGCATCTCCTGCACCGAAAGACAGACTCTTTATCACAAAGCTACCTGGGTATCCAGGCTCTGGGCTCTACTAGAGATGACTTAAACATGATTCAGAAAAGACTAGATGACAAAGATAACAAAACTCAACAAATGATGTGTGAATGTGCTCAGTTGCTCAGTTATGTCCAACTCTTTGTGACCCCACGGACTGTAGCCCACCAGGCTCAACAAATGATACAGTGCCACAAAGTTAATTCATTTCCCTGCAGCTTGCAGAAGTCCACTGAGGAACAAACCAATATTTCTTTCATATATAAGATATGACCTTTTGAATAAGAGTTTTTGTATACTTTAACCCAATCATATATGGACTGTTCACTATGTGGAAAAGACTTAAACATGATTTATTTCCTCAGCTAAATTCTAAATAGCAAATATATTTTTCAATTTTGAATCATTTTATTAGCTAACTTCTAAAAAATCAAGTTAAAATTAACATTTTCCAATGATTTTAATGAGTCAACTGGATTGGTAAATTTCTAAGATAGTGTTTTTTCCTATAAAATTTCCCTCAAGAGACCTGTATTTAGCATAGTAAATACTTAGTAGTCTCAACATATAAAATAGCATTTAAGTGTTAATAATCTTCACTCTACAAATTAGTAAAAATTAACCATCCTTAAGCTCCTTTCTCTTATTTAAACCAATAGAATTCACCTTTTATTTAAAATTTTAATTATGTGAAATAGTTCATTAATCTTATGGGAAAAAGAATCATTTGCTGTACGTTTTAAAGACATATATAATAAACAGATGCAGAAAATAAACTCATTTTCCAATTGTCCAATCTACAATTATGAAACACAGGCTAACATCAAATCAGTGTGTCTTAAGAAAAACACTCCTCAATTATTTAATTATTTAATAGATGTTAAGGGAACTTTGCAAGTACTTCCTAATGGTCTATAATGGTGATTTCAGCCATTTTCCAAGGAGTGGCATTCATTTGAAACAAGTAATGCAAATCATTTTACTACATCAAGTAATAATGAAAATTCAACTCCTTAGTTTTGGGGAGGAAGGAAATATGAAATGTGTATTGAGTCACAGATTAAATATGACTTCTCCTTTTCTGTTTAATATTAAACTATTATATTTTATTTTCTCAATATTTTTTCACCTTATGTTATATACATTCTTATTGTAAGCATTTTAATATTCTTTGCAAGTTGGCAGGTATAAATAAACAAAAATGCATATATAGACCTATCTTTTCTTATATTTTATAAACAAGAACTATTTGCCCCTTATGGTATTTGTCTCTAAGTTACTTACGTCAGCGTTCGAACACACTTTGCTGAATCTCTGATATCCCACACCTTAATATAAGATGTTGACACAGTGAAGACCAAACTGGTATAATTACAATATTTTACAGATACTACATTGTTGGGATGACCTCCCAGTGACATTATCTCCTGCCCAGTCACCAGATTCCATACTTTACAAGTACGATCTAAAAGCAAATAAAAAAGAGGAAATATTGTCAATAAGAACTAAAATAGATTCTCTCAGCAATAACAATTTCTCTCCTATGAGAAAAAATGAGATAAGAAAATGGTAATTATTTAATTAACTTGCAATAGCATCCCAACTCTATCCTTGATACTTTGCAGCAGGTTCAAAGGCAAAGTAGGTATAAGGATTAGATGAAAGCTAGGATATCTGGTGTATGTATCAAGTGGTATTAAAGAATAATTATACAAAATTTTTTAATAGACATATTGATAGTCTTATTTCAAATTGTCCCTGAGTTTAAAATGGCCATTCCAAATCAGCCTCTTCAAAATATTTTGTTTTGATACTCTCTTCCCTTCTCATAACACTCCACATGCAGAACTACATACACATTTCTTTTCCAGAGATCACTAATTGACTTCATTAACACAATCATACACATGATCATTAAACTATTCTGTTCAAGACTTTGCCTTTCTGACATAAGTATCTAATTATCCTGGAGAAATAAATTTAATTTGAGTTATTGGAAAATTATACTTTAACAGAGCAATTTTTTTTTTAAATTGGGGAATTGCTTGCTATTATTTACAAGTGCTGACAAGATTTTTCCCTTTATCTTGTAATATCCTTAAGTGCTAAAAGGCTTTAACTAGCTTCCCAAATTCCTGCACATGTTTCCTTCTCATCTTTCCAGCCTCATTATCCACTACTACTACATATATTCTACTTTTCAAGCCAACTGGATTTAGTTTCCAAAACCATCTACCTCCATGTCTCTGCTTACACTGCTCTCTAATCTTGGTTGCCAATTTTTATTTGCCAATATCCAAACAATCCCAGTAAGGTTCACCCTAAGTGCCTCCTCATCAAAGCCTTCCTTCACAGTTTAGCATAATCTCTTTCTCTTCTGAAACCCCAAATATTTAGGTATAACTCTTTAAATCATTTATAGTTAATTTCTAGTTGCCTGCAAGTGCAGGTTTGGTGATGTGCTGACCTAGGTTTCTAATCCTGGCTCTTCCACTTATTAGCTAAGCTTTTCTGGAAAAATCATTTAATTCCTGGAATTTTCAGCTTCTTGATCTGTAAAATGAGGATGCAACATTGGCGTTGTTGTGAGAATTAAATGAGGTAAAATTTACACAGTGGCTAGTATAGTTTCAGACACTTATTAAGTGCTCAAGAAATGGTGGTTGCTACCCATTTTATTCTTTTACCACACTGTACATTGTAATGGCCTTTTATGGATTTTTATACAGCCTGCGTTACTAAGCTCAGGGCTTTGCATGCATTAGGTGCTCAATTACCAAATCGAGATGTATTCCTTCACCATTCTATTCACATAAAATCAACAGAGATTTTACTTTCTTCTCAACTATGTAATGATTTTATATTTTATATAATTCAGCAGTTGAACAATATCATCTTTCAGATTCTTATGAGTCTTAAGCAGCTTGAAATTTTTCAAAACCTGTTAAATGTAATCATTAAAAAGATCTGCTAAATAATCACATGACACAACGATTAGCACCTTTTGATCCAGTGAAAAGAAGATCATCAGTAGAATCCACACAGAGCACAGCTTTTGTATGCCCTTCAGCTATATGAACACACTGAAGTGGAGAAGTTCTGATTCCTTTTGAAGCTGGAAACGGGTTGATTATGCCCCTGAGGTGGGGGAAAAATAAGATTTTTTTCAGTAGCTATATCATGAAACTATTTTTTATTTCTCTGACTTTAAGAAGTTGTTCTAAATAATTGGTACTATATAAAAACCAGAGTCAGACACGACTGAGCAACTAAACTGAACTGAAAAACCAGATTGCTCCTTGTCTTTTTTTAAAGCAAAGGGACAAAGTGTGAAATTATAATAGTAGTGATGAAGTACATCAACTATTTAGGAATCTTCTAGCAGCTGTATTCTGCAAAGAGCGAAGTCAACAATACCTTTGAATTTTCTCACTAACAATTTTATCCCTTCAAAGTTTAGTGAAGTAATATTGGGAGCTATTCAAATATAGTAAATTATGAAAAAGAAGATGTATTAATGATGGAAAATTGGAAGATGTAACTATCACACTGGAATTCTATGTCAAAAAAAGACATTTTAAGGACGGTATAATACATACTACCTAAAATACTAAGAAAGCAGATTTCAAACAAATTTGAAGAAATACAAAAATGATTGCATAAATTGAAATCTAAAGGGACAATGGCTCAAAAATTAAAAAAAGCTTTTAAAATTCTAACAATCTCAAAGAAGATTTTTTAAAAAAGCATAAGATATTAAAAGAATAGTGATGCTCTTTGGAGCTTTCTCCTGTTTAACATTTTTTGAATTTCTGCTTTATGCCAGTGGACTATGAACTGTGGAAATGTAAAGTTTATCCAAACACTGTCCCTATCTTAAAGGAGTTTAAGACAGAATCTGAATTGAAATAATTGTATTGGAAAGACTAAAAATGAGAGTGAATTAAGGAAAAAAATATATATATATAAGTTAGACATATCTTTGCTCAGAGCAGGAAGAAAAGTTATGCTGAAATATGTCCATTTTATGGGCTTCCCAGGAGGCATCAGCAGTAAAGAACCTGCCAATTCAGGATATATGAGAGATACGAGTTCAATCCTTGGGTCAGGAAGATCTCTGGAGGAGGGCATGACAACCCCCTCCAGTATTCTTGCCTGGATAATCCCACGGACAGAGAAGCCTGGAAAGCTACAGTCCATAAGGTCACAAAGAGTCAGACACGACTGAAGTGACTTAGCACACATGCACGTGTGTCCATTATGTAAGACAGATGGCCTAATATTAGAACAGATTCAGAGATAAAGCTGTCTGTATCCACATTCTTGATGAATGAGAACAACTTTTAAGATGCCAGGGACAGAAATAATTCAGAAGAAATGTGAGCCCAACATAAGTTAGAACTGACAATGGACATTCAATGAGTTCAAGTATTTCTATTTTTAAATTATTATATCACAAGATTTTGAAAGTATATACCATTGTGGAGGCAAAAATCATTGTTGGTATGCTAAGAGAATCAGTAAAAGGGAGAAAATATGTAGATCCAATATTCCAGAAAGGAGAAAAAAAAAAAGTGGATTTCAGAAATTACAGATGGGTAAAACTTGTTGAGTTTCATAGAGGGAACCGTCAGTTCATGGGAAATAGATGGGGAAACAGTGGAAACAGTGTCAGACTTTATTTTGGGGGGCTCCAAAATCACTGCAGATGGTGACTACAGCCATGAAATTAAAAGATGCTTACTCCTTGGAAGGAAAGTTATGACCAACCTAGATAGCATATTCAAAAGCAGAAACATTACTTTGCTGACTAAGGTCCACCTAGTCAAGGCTATGGTTTTTCCTGTGGTCATGTATGGATGTGAGAGTTGCACTGTGAAGAAGGCTGAGCACCGAAGAATTGATGCTTTTGAACTGTGGTGTTGGAGAAGACTCTTGAGAGTCCCTTGGACTACAAGGAGATCCAACCAGTCCATTCTGAAGGAGATCAGCCCTGGGATTTCTTTGGAACGAATGATGCTAAAGCTGAAACTCCAGTACTTTGGCCACCTGATGCCAAGAGTTGACTCATTGGAAAAGACTCTAATGCTGGGAGGGATTGGGGGCAGGAGAAGGGGACGACAGAGGATGAGATGGCTGGATGGCATCACTGACTCGATGGATGTGAATCTGAGTGAACTCCGGGAGTTGGTGATGGACAGAGAGGCCTGGCGTGCTGCGATTCATGGGGTTGCAAAGAGTCGGACATGACTGAGCGACTGAACTGAACTGAACTGAACTGACTATTAAATACATAATTACAAAAACTACAAACACCTAACTGCTCATGAGTAAGCGATAGCATCTCATGAGGAGTTTTTTTTTTTTAATTAATAGGCAGCAAACTAGGGTAATGTCATATTCATAATGTATATCGACTCCAATAAAGTCCATACAAAAAGCTTTTCAAGTGATATCCCTACATTCATGGTGGGTGAGTTTGAAATTGTTGTAGTAAGGTAGTTCCATCAGTGGCGGTAAAATTACCCCTAGAATCAATGTTCCTCTCAATCTGGAAAAAGGTCTTCAATATCTAGTCAGTCTTTCCACTGAACTGAAGACAGATATGGCATGCTTTCTAAATTGACATATTAACGAGCTATAATGTCTACAAAATTATTCCCAAAATCTGTTTAAGTATGTACTTAGCACTAAAACATTCACTGGATAAAATTTAAACATGAAATTTAAGTTGAAGATAGAACAGAATGCTCCAAGTAGGAAAGGGGCTTAATTAGATTTTAAAAGCTAAAGAAATTTGTTTATTGAATATAAGATTAACGGATCAACAATGTATGATTCCTCTAACACTATTTTCAGTAACTTCTGAAATATAAGTAAATATTTCAGGAGAAAGAAATCAATAGAACTACTATACTCTGCCAAGGCTACATCTAGAATGAAGTGGAATTCTAGAGGCCACATTTTAAAAAGAGCTTTGAAAACCTGGAAATTTTCCAAAACAGTAGAAACAAGAAGGATCTGCAGACTATACCACATTAGAAACAGATTAAATTTATTGAGCTGATAAAAGAACTTTCATTGGAGAGACCATACAAAAGTACTAAATATTTAAAGAACTGTCATATGCATGCAGAAAAGATGTACTGGATTAATGCTAGTATAGCTCAAGAGGGTTGATGACAGACCAATGAACAAACTATTTAAAGAGCTAATAAATTAGGTTCAGGATTAAGAAATATTTATTTTTAGGATTTAGGTTATAATGATTTCAAAAAGTAAAGGGAGTTTCTCAGCAGAAATAAGACCAGGAACATGGATGGATCACATAGATCATCCATCACATGGATGAATAACTACAAAATCCAAAGCATTATTTGTATATACACATTAATTTGAGATCCTTGAAATTAATGCTCAGTAATTTGTGGGTTATCTAGAAATTTAACAGATTGAAATAGAAATGGTAGCAAAACCTCCTCCAAAGTCTAAAATTGGATTTTGAAATCCTATTATGTGGAGTTTATAGTTATGACCTGAAGCCATCAAATTTTAACTGTTGCTTCAGATGTTGAAAAGTTATGATCTAATGCATAGTCTATTACTATAATACTTACTTCCAAAACACTACATATATATGTATGTATATTTTAACAAGCTGATTATAAATAAAAGAATTCATTTTAACACTCTTAGAGCTGCTTTGATCTGTGCAAATGCAGACTAAATGACACAAATCATCCTAAGAAAAAAGTTAAAACAGTATCCTTGGTTATTTAACACTATGTCTCCAAAGATTTCCTTCCTTAAAATTACTATCTTTATCCTAAGAATCTGCTAATGTTCCCTTGATGACATAACATTCAACTCAATTCTGCCATATGAAAGGTTGTAAAATTACAAAGGTAAGTATCTACTTTCAATAACGTATGTATGGCATGCCTTAGAGACCAGGATGTCTCTTTTTCATTCTTATGTATTTTATTTATTCAGACTTCTGAAGAAAATAATTTCAACATTAAATATAATATTATATTCATTAGATACTGAAAAATACTCTCAAATATTCAGAATATTGGGGTTAATTTTTATAGCCTTAACCTGATACAAAAGATAATATTAATAGAAAAAAATATAGTAATTGGAAACATAAGTCAAAGGTATTTATTAAAAACCTATTTACATTATGAAATATATAACTCAACTTTAATATTGCAAACTTATACAACAGATCTGATGTCAAAGGGAAAAAAATGCTTTTTGGTCCATGAAAAACCAGTAAAGTCTTGTAATACTGTGAATGATATTGATTTCCTCTCCCTTCCCCTGCCTACCTTCTGGAGGATCTACTGATGATCAGGAAAATGGTCATGAAACATGGGAAAGTAGTGCAAAGAGAAAGAAGGAGACAATTGATTAGTAAGGACAGGAAATGAAAGGAAAAAAAGAGAAGTTAAGGGTCCAAAAAATCCATAACATGAAAAAATGCAACATTATTTTAAAAACAGCATCTAAAATGCTTAAAATATTATGTTTTAAAAATTCTTTACTTTCTATATTTTATGTACCACAGTATACTTTTTTCCCCTGGCATACCTTTTGTTTTAAAATCACAGAGCTTGCCATAAAATTTTATTTAAAATCAATAAATCAACATGAAAAAATACCTTATTCACTTCCTACAGTTTGGGGTGGAAAAAATGTCTGATGAAGAGCAAACCTTGACATTAATTTTCATAAAACTTCATTTCTTTTAAATAAAAGTTTTAGATTATAGACAGAATATGAATGGCACAAGTTTTTATACTATTATATTAAAAAAGCTTGCCATTACCTTGAAAGCTATGACTTCATAAAAGTATATTAAAATTAATGTTTAAAAATATTAGTGCATTTTTATGGCTTACAAGTTATGAGTGCAACAAAAATGAGACTTGTTTAAAGTTTCTTGGAGGGCATTTTAGAACATCAATGAAATGCCAGAACGTAGGAAAGATAGAAAGTACCTGTGTACCTCCGACAGAGAGGAATCACTTTCATCAGACCTACAGTGAAAGAGTTAGAATTATGAGGAAAAAGAAAACAGATGTCAACAGGTAGACACTGAGACTGAACGGATTCAGTACTATGAATAACAGAAATACAGCAAACATTTCCTTTATAGTGCATTCCTTTTCTATCTGCGCAGAATGTCAGCAAATTCATTGATAGCCAAATAAGTTAAAATTTTGTGCTTATGTTTTCTTCCAAAATTTTTTTTGGTGGGGACTTTCTATTACTGATCCACAGAACCTAATCTACTCTCACTTTCTAAAATACAGGCCCTGAAAAGGAACAGCATCAAGCTAGTGAAATACATCACCTCAAGACTCTAATTTGACTAGTACTAGAAACCTTTTCTGTCTCAATAGTCATTAATGAATTTTATTCCTCTTGATAATTACTTTATATTTAGACTCTTCATGTGGAAGTTGCACAAATACATCATATGTATATATGGAAAGCAAATCATTCAAAATTTAATAACCTTGGATTTTAATTCATCTCAAAAACATGGAGTTCTTCTGACTAGGCAGTCCCTTAGTAATAGTTAGGAGGTTTTACTGGAATTTAAAAATAGATGAGCTACTCTTGTCAGCCTTAACCTGAAACCTCCAGGACTGACAATAAGTCTAGTTACTATGAAAATCTATTTAGCTTGTATTATTATATAATATCTTGGGTTGACCACCAAGTTGATTTGGGCTTTCCCATAACGTCTTATGAAAAATCCCCAAACAAACTTTTTGGTCATTCTAATACTTGGGAAGAATGATGATAAAGTGATTACATAATACTGCATAGTATGTAATCAGAAACAATGTGTAGGACCTAATTCTATCTGGTAAAATATGCTAGTCTCAAAAAGGAGCCCAAAGAAAGTGATTCAAAAGTTAGGTGAGATTTTTGAAAGTGTAGTCAGTTATTCTAAATTTTACTTTATAGAGATGACAACAGAGTCAAATGATTGGTAGCTCATAAACAATTTCAGAAAATATGGAACTATGATTAGATTGTAAAGATTATCAAAAGACTGACACAAAAATTTTATGACTTTGAATGCAAGGGAGAGTAATTCTTCATATTGCTTGTGAAAATGGACTTCCTAAAGACATTCTTAATGTTCTACTCTTTCTCAATTAAATAAGAGATAGGATTTAACAATAACAATGTTCTCTTTTAAATATTTTTTTAAAAAACCAGCTAGATCATTTTAAAGGACATGGCTGTATCTACTGCTAAAACTATATTAAAATCTAATAAAAATGTATCCATAAATTAAGTAGATTAAACAATCTTTCAAAATGATGATGTGCTTACACATAGAGCCATTTAGCATGACCTAAACACGCCAGATGGATCTTAAACAATACCTTATAAATTTCAGAAACTGATATATACAGGGAGATTATACCATAAAAGACAAAGAACTGGTGTGGGATACTGAATATCTAGTATGTATATTATCCACAATGTTATCATTCAAACTCAAAGCAGAGAAGTCAGTTAATAAATACCTTACGGCAACACTGTTAGTAGGAAATTCTTGCAAAAGAGATTCTGGCTCAATGTGGGGATATTTTTTCACTTTAAATTTAATGAAAATTATATTTTCCATCCCTCTCCAACTTCTCTTCCCCAACAACCCAGAGTTCTATGTTCTCCACCCGCCAAAGTACTCTTTTACCCATACACTTATGACAATGGTTTTAGAAGATGATACATGCACCAAAAGTAAAATAATTTGTCTCTTTTCAGTGCAGGCTATCTGGATTAGAGGCTTTTATGGACTCAATAAAGCTGAAGAATCCCAAGAAATTTAAACTTCAAGTGATCTCAAAGATTTTCAATTCTAATTTACTTGTTAAAAAAAAAAAAAAAAAGCAAGACAAATGTGGAAGTACAGCAATGCAAATCAATAGCAGGGAATAATGTTCAGCAGGAAAATAAATTTCTCTAATTTTGTCTGTATGGTTCATTTTCCATTAGAAAAATACATGAAATATGGGAAGAGTTTACAAGTCAGACTCCATCTCCAACATAGAGAGAGGCTAAATGTTTTTTTGCAGACTGTATTGAAAGGTTCAGAATATTATAACAAATAATTGGGGCTCTTTTACTTAATGACTTACTTATCCTGCTGAACTGATGTGTTTCCCTGAGAAACAGTAAGACGATTAAAAACATTCAGCTCATTACGGGGCCGGCTTGGTGGGGAAGGAGGAGGTGAAAGACTAGCCTCTGAGGTTCCAGAATCTGAGCTACAAGAAAAAAAGAACATTACATAGGTGGCTTTAATTGGCTTTAATTTGTTAGAAATGTTATAAGAAACATGCTTTTATTTTTTAAAAAAGCTTTTCATTATAGAATTCCTTCCTTTCATCCTCTCTTCCTTCTCCAAACAATTTCATTGAAATTTTTTTCCACTGAATGTTGTCGCATTGGCCACATGATGGCACTAAATAAAATGTCTGCTAAAATCTGAAGTCAGTATAAATACAGCAAACCAAATTTAAAATTATACTATTTGAGAGTTGAGACCAAGTTGTTCACTTTACAGTTGGGGAAACAGACCCTGAGAGTTTAAGAAGAATTTGTCTATTCAGCTGATATATTCATTTATTTTTAAATTACATACTTGTCCTATCCCCTACCTCCTGCTTATAATTACGACATTCAATTCAGTAGAAACAGGTAAATTTCATCTCTAAATACAGGAAGAAGGTTAATTCGAAGAGTAATTTCCATGATCTTCAAGTCAGCTAAACCAGTGGCCAAAGTAGAGAGTGTACATGTTGGTACAAGGGAGAAGGAAGGTATAAGATCATCTTTGCAGGTACAGAAAATATATGAAAGCTTCTTTTTATAATTATTTTTATGTTAAAGAAATTTGCTTTACCAGTACTTAACTCTAGATTAGCATTGATATTCCTACTCAAGACATATGTCAGGGATCTACCTGCCATATGTAGCTCCTGAGGTGGCCTAAGGGAGCTCTCACTATGCCATAGAGTAGAAAGGTGACAGTGGTTCTAACCCATTTAAAACTTTCTGTCTGTTGTGTTACTGTGATTTACAAATATCCAAGTAAGTGGATCATCAGATTATACTCTGTACTGTTAAGTAAGCTAACCCTTACGAAACATACAAATAGCTATTAAAATAGTTTAACAAAAAAAACTGAGGATAGTTATCAATTTAAACATAAAAGAACAGAAATAAAATGGCACAATGGCACATATCTTCTAATACTAGATTTTTGTTAATCACTTTAAAGAGGTGAAATCAATGCCAGTTTTATCAAATAACAGTCAAAATTAATTTCAAACTTTTCTATAAGACCAAGTCACAATCCCAGAGTAAGCCTGAAAATAATTTCACCATTGTCCCTTAGCATCTAAGGGCAACAGACATTTCACATAATCTAGTAGATAAAGAGCGTGAATAGCTTACTGCTTATGTTCCTTTGCCTTTGATTTTTCTGCTTTCTCATATGCCTTTCTCCTTGTTATAGGGGAAGGCTCTGGTAGCTTTTTCTCTGACATGGATGACTGCCTGGAACTAAGAGAGAAGAAGACTCTTCAACTGTCTAATTTTAAATACATATACATAATTTTGGCAGATATTCAATTTTTAATAGATTAACACCTGGAATTTGAGAAAGATTATTTGGAAATGAAACAGAACTAGGATAGGAAAATATCACAAATTTTTAATTAATGGGATCTTGACAATTGTATATTTTAATTTTTAAATTGGTAATCTTGTCAAATATACATGACCATTATCTTTGAATGTAAACATCAATGCTATATTGCCAAATAGCTAAAATAATATTTTTCACTTTAAATACAAGTGTTTAAAAACATATGTGTATAAGTTTACTTAGAATTGCTTCAGTTGAGGGAAAATTGTCTTTACAGTTTTGCAAGAACAAAAATATTAGAATATCAGAGTATGAGAAACAATGAGATTCAATGAATTAATATTTACACACTCACAAAAGAATACTACAGGTAATCACAAAGAACCCACAATTATTTTAGTTAACTAGTATTTAAGCATTGGTTATATAAATTTTAGTACTAAAAATACCATTGTTTTATTATAGACTTTAAATGTTGAGTAGTGGCTATGTAATTAATAATTTAAGACTATGATTTCTGTGCATAGTGGTAACGAATTTTAATTGAAAAAATGAACTTTTGCTATCTTTGACTAGTTATATTAGTAAGAAAAGAAAAAAAAAAAAACCACTAAGGAATTAGCAAGTGGGATCCCTAGAATGGGCTTACAATGATTCCTATTTGAGAATGAAAACTAAATATAATTAAACTTTATGTGCCTGACTGTTTTAATTAGAGGAAAACATATTTTAGAAGTTCTGCATTATTTGAATCATAAGGCCTACTTGAGTAAATCATTTTACTTCATGCAATGGAAGTCATGTACTAATGAGTTATAAGAGTCACTGTACCAAGCAAATGACCAACTGTTAAATTTGTACAGAACTATACAAGCATCTTAATTTATGAAAACTTGATAATAAATCATGTGAAGAGACAGTGTCTAAAAGATATTTTCTACAACCTGTCATGAATGATACATTTTTAAAATGGGGGGGGCGGGGGAGGGGGGAAGGCAACAAGGAGGTATTACCTGCATTCTGGAATCCAGGTCATAGATTTAGTCTTGAAGTTCCAAAAGTCTCTATTCATCTGATAGACTAAATGCTGAACACATAGGAGTCTCTAAAATCTGTTCTCAGCTCTATATCACTACCTTCACCAAAAGCATTTTTTCTACTGTTATCAAAAAAGCACTGAAGCCATAAGCTATACTGGTTAGCAATCTCTAGTAGCAAATCCAATTATTAATTACATAAGTCACCTCAAGCACATGCAGGATAGCTCTGTCATCATTAATTTTGGAACTAAAGGTAGCAGATGGGCTTATTGAATGGAAGACAATGAAAATATCGGATGAAGAAAGTTATGGGAAACAGATATTCAGGTTGGGGTGGGAAGTTTGTTATATTTTATATTTACAGAGTCATACAGTGTATACCACTTTTTGGCAATATTTCTCAATGCAGTGATGCGCTCATCCAATATATCATTTGCAAGATCATATTTGAGAATTAGTTTGAAATAAGGCATTAAAAATCTTTACCAAGTGAACGATTGATATAATTTTAATATAACTAAGAAAAGACATATATACAAACACATGCCGGCCTATGTAGGGAAATCTTTGTTCTCAAGATAATTATGAAAAATTTCTAAATAAGATTTATTTTGAAAGGAATGTTTTTTGTTAAGATTATCATAGAGGAGAGAGGAAACAGTCCCTCCTTCACATCTTTAATAACACAGTATTTACACTTTGTGTGTACACTCATCCCAGACATACAATGTACTTCAAGGCAAAGAATTAGGAAGCTGCAAAATGTATTGTTTTTAACTGGTATT
The DNA here is from genome assembly GCF_016772045.2 of Ovis aries. Lineage (NCBI taxonomy): Eukaryota > Metazoa > Chordata > Mammalia > Artiodactyla > Bovidae > Ovis > Ovis aries. The sequence goes on along the minus strand of NC_056056.1, from coordinate 148,242,251 downwards.
TGTACTTTTCTTCAACAGTTTCAGCCAAGGTTTATTATCTTGATCAGGCTCTTAGAACTAGGGTTTAACACAATTAAGAGCAAATTTAAAAGTCTTTTAAAGCTTCTGTTTATATAGTACTTTTATAGTTATAACTTTAATTTAGGTGTTTCTAAATAAATTTTGCCTGTAATTTATAGCTCAGCCTTTATAAAATTATAATCTTTAAGAAAGACTCTAAAAGTTAAATATCAGACAAACAATTCAACAAAGAACATCTCATTTAAATTATTTTGAATGTGCAAAAATTAGGGGATACAATACCTAACAGAAATTACTTGGAAAACTAGAGATCTTATTTATATAAGTTTTTAAAAATAGAAATAAGAAATTAGTAACATGCATAATATATATATATATATATATTTTTTTTTTAAAGAAAAGGCAAAAGAAAGGAAGTTAGTGTAGCTGGACCAGACTTACATGCTGCCTATCTTAGAAGGGAAGCCAGATGGGGGAGGGAGCTCTTTTTCCCTAGCAGAAGTACTTGGCTCTGTATTCATTCCAATCTCTTGCCCTTCTGCAACAGGTGTAAGAGGGCCAGGCAAGGAGGCATCTCCTGTACTAGTGTCTGAAGCTAGTTCACTGCTATCTGCATACAGCAATTCCATTTGAGTGGTGGTTCTCCTTCGGGCCTAGTCAGAGAAGGGAAGGAAAAGCAATCATATGCAAACTTCTGCAGAGAAGATGATTAGGCAATAGAGATTTAATATTAGTTTGAAATAGGTAAAACATTCAGCGTGTCTTTCTTAGCAAGTGTGTCGAACACAATATGTAAGATAGTGACAAGCCAGAGATACAGCCAGCTGAGAACTTTAGAGGTCATAATAATAGCTAATGTTTGTATTATACTTATTGTATGCCAGAAATTCTAAATAATTTACTATATTAGTATATACTATTATTATCCCAATTCACAACATGAGAGAATTAAAGCACAGGATAGCTCAGTCCAAAGTCAAACAGCTAGTAAATGGCAAAGTCAGATTCAAAACCACAGTCTGCCTCAATATTATTATGTTATCCTGATACTAATGGCCAGCTTTCTCGTTATATCATTTTAGGAAAAAAAAAAAAAGAAGGAATAAAGAAATTAAACCAAAAGATAGTTGCACTGGCATTCAACTAAATTCTGTTCTTTCCCAGGCTTAGATGACTTATTTAATATACATTTTAATATATATTATATAATATATAAATTTATTAATATAAATTTAAATTTTACATATCAATTTTTACATCTGTTTCTCTATTTTTATGACCCTGCTCCCCTGATGCCCTAACTGGCTGTTTAATCTCCCTGATGGATATCCAACACCAGCCCATATCAGTTTTTGGCATCATGGTAAGGCAGGTGAAGGTTATTTTATTTAAGCACTCCCTTCCATACTCCTAAAAAAAACAAAGAGACTACCTTGTTGTTAATACTTAGAGCTGGCTATTATCACTAATATATTAAAAGATAATCAAAGTGTTTACCAGATCATAAACCTCTAAATGGTATACACCCTGTTTTATTCAACTTTATATGGCTTGCATTTAATGTAGTGCTGGTACAAGTCTATTTAAGATATATAATCAATTTCATTTCTTTAATGAGTGAAAAATGAACAATATTCAATCCTTTTAGGCATCTATGGGCTTCCCTAGTGGCTCAGACAGTAAAGAATCTGCCTGCAATGCAGGAGACCGGGGTTTGATCCCTAGGTCAGGAAGATCCTCTGGAGAAGGAAATGGCTACTCACTCCAGTGTTCTTGCCTGGAGAATTTCATGGACAGAGAAGCCTGGAAGGCTACAGTCCATGGGGTCACAAAGAGTCAGACATGACTGAGTGACTAACACTAGGCATCCATGCAGTACAAAAGGAGTGATAGATATTACTAGAAAACTTGGAAAAAGGAAGCCTTATAGGCCAGCTTTTCACTGTATCAGTTTTCCCTATTGCCAACTGAATCATTTTCATGGGAATTCCTAATCACAGTGGTTTTTTTAAGGAGATAACCTTCAGGTTACCACTTCACATCTCTCTCTGGATTTCACAGGGCCTGAAAGACCAAGTTACCTTAAGAGATTCTCTCCTTCACGTTAAGACTCAATCCAAACTATATTAGAATGTTTTCTTTGAGATTGGGTAATTTCTGGTCATTTAGAATAATCAAACTCAAACCACATGGCACCAAACTGGTAGTTCAAGGACCATATATAAAGCCTGGAGATGTTTTTCAATTGGCTAGCTCAGTATTTTAAAGAGAAGGAAATTCTCCATTAAAATCTATATTTAAAGCTACTCTTTAAAGAGTTAAGGATCTGGTAGTCTTAGGGCCATATTCCATGACGGCAAAAATAAGCATTAGTTAGTGATGCCTATTTGCTTTAGATGGGCCATGTCCACCTCAGGTAATCATAATGATTCCTGTTAATTATCTTATATCTAGCCAAATTATTTATCTATATTACCTGGCTAACCACTGCAGGCCTTATATCCATCCTGTGCATTAGTACAGTACTATTCTTTCAGGTCTTGATTTCATCCATTCATCCAACAAATATTCACTAAGCACTGTAAGAATTCTTTGTTTTCAAGCATCTTAAAATGGATAGTTAACTCATCTAGTAACAAATGCTATCAACATGCAATCTGAAATATACCATGTTGTTTCTCACACCTGTAACAGCATGTACACTTTATTTTTTTTAAGCTTTACAAATATGCATTATAGGCTCAATTTTTAATACAATATGATGATTAAGAGTTGGCTTATTCAAACCATCTCAAGATATGTTAAAATAAATGAGAAACTTAGCAACATATTAGAATGTTAAAATTTCAAAAATCTCCTGTCATTCTAAATTATTTTAAGCATTGTTCTCCATAATCATATCTTGCCTAACGGAAAAAGTACAAGAATATAGTAAATAACAAGTTCCGCAGAGGAGAAATTTGTCAATATAAATTTTTTACAAGGGAGAATATGATAAAGAACTAAATTTCTATCATATGAAATCTTTGCCTATGCCCAAGGCCTATGCATTTAATAGTGATAATAAAGAACATCAGAAAAAATGTTTACCTGGTATTTTCTATTCTTACCTTGCTTTTTGGTTTCACTTCACCACAAAGCTTCATAAGGTCTGAAGACAGTGAGCTGTGTGCAAAAAAATAATTAATCATATGTATAAAAGGAAACAATATAGGAAACTATATGACTTCAAATGAGTTTAAGTATGGAAAAAATTTATAAGCTTATGGAAAACACAGAAAGACAAATTTAAAATAAAAATAAACTAATCAAAATAGTTCATTTTCCTTCCTTAAATATCTCAGTATTTTATTTTAAAATTTTTGATGGTTAAGCATTACTTAGTTTGGCTTCCATATTACTATTTCTACTGTTCTTCACTTAGCCATAAAATATAAAATTATTTGTTTTATGTTAATTGATTCAACAAGATAAAATTATTAAAAATATTACAGAAACAAGTCAACTCATTAAGTTTCTAAAGGTTCTCTTACCTTCCTTCTGATCCTGGGCTGTTTAAAGGTACATCCTCATCAGTGCTGTCCTCTACATTTTCTAAAAAAAAAAGTCCAAAATGTAAGCATTATCCATGTCACACTTTGAATGATTGTATGCCTATGCTATAATAAACACCAGTCTGAGGTCTCTCAACATGGGCACTTTGGTTTCAGTAACTGAGTCAAAATAGAAATGTAAAAAAAAAAAATCTAAGAAACTCTTTTTATTATATGTCCTAGGATGAGAAAACTGTGTTTAAGATAGGAAAACCGTGAGTTGAATGATAAAATAAGGAAGAACAGTGTTCACAGGATGGAAATGAGATCATGTATTTATCTGACTATGTGTAACTATTTAAATATATTTTCAGAGTATGTATTTATCCCACACCATCCATTTATTCCATGTATGAAAAACCACTGAGTAAAACATGAAAGATTAAAGTAAATACTGCACAAGCTCCTTTTAATCTACTGAGGCAACATCAAAAAATACATAAGTGTAAACATATACGTTGTATTTTATCAGTATTCCAATGTACTTATAGATTGTCTTCTATTTTTATTTTTGTTTTCAAGTAGAACGAGAGTATGTGTGTGTGAAGGTATTCCGAAGTTACACATCAGCATGCAGCTCATTCACATGTACATAAAAGACTAAAACTACAGGTTTCCATGCAATAGTTTTATAAATAAATACAAACAAACCACTGCTATTTCAGAACAGTAGCACACTGATGAAAAGAGAGAAAAGGGCAAACATATAAAACTAGTAGGAAGTCAGTAAATAAAACATTCACTTAAAGTAAATAATTTAAAATATCAGTGAGCCCCTAACACAGGTGCAAATTTTCAAAACTTATACAATTTATTATAAAGCCACTTCACAAAACTAAAGGCAATATTTTCAACAATATATGTTAATTTAAATATGTAGGATTAATCTCCTTTAACTTTTACTTTTATATCATACAGGTGTATTATGCTCATAAGTCATATTCTTAATTCCTTTCTCAGATGCTCCCATTCTTCCTCACTGTTTAGCAGACAACTGGATAGAGATTCTGTAATAAATGATAGCATTATCTAAAATGGAGCCCATCTCATAGGACCCACAAAAAAGGAGTTTACTTTTTGAAATGAGGAAAATGGTGGTCTTTAGGGCAATGTGTATCTCAAAGCCCATACTTAAAGGCTGGAGGATGTGCTTCACAGACAGGATACTGAGTGCTAATGTAACTGAATTAGTTAATAACACAGAAATAGAAAGAAATGACAAATCTAGTCTTTATTTTCCCATACATAAAAGCAGGCTAAGATTAACTGTAATTTTCTTGTAGGGAATGATGAAACCAGCTAGAAAATCAAACATCATATAAGTGCTTAGTAAAAACTATTTAGCTCCCGCATATGCGTGTATGCTTTATTTAGAGATGATTACAGTTTGGCATAACTAACCTAGCCAGAAGATAGAGCCCTTCACCGAGGCATTCACCAAATCACACACCTCTTCAAGACTGAGCTTTGTCTGTGGCACTATATCCATCTGGGCAGCAGGATATGCCATCATCTCACTGCTCTACTTTCAACTCTTAAGAACATAATTCCAGCCCAGTGCCAGCTTCTTTTCTCATCGTTAAGCATTAAAGCTAAAAGCAGTGAGATTTAAAACTCCAAAATGTCTTAAAGGCATCCATATCAGTACATAGTTGCATAATCTCACGTCACTAGAAGCTAACCAAACAGTTATTATGGAGAAGAGTTGACATAGTGTTTCAGGGAAGAGTCAATTATGACTCCACATTAGATCTGTTTATTTTACCTTAACCTTTGCTTACTGTTGATTTTGTTCACTAAAAGTATACTTAATGCCATACATAATGGCCTGCCTCAGGGAATCCTGCCCCTCTGTTTGAATGTTAAACCAAAATGCCTTTATTCAGGAGCCTGTCCACCTGTGGATGCCTATAGAAAGCAAGAAATTAACATATCCCCTCCCCAAGACTGGCCATTCCAGGTGATGTTTGTAAGGTTAATTGTCTTTTCACTTTATTTTCTCACCTCTCCCCATTTCTGTTCTACAAAAGAACCTGGCACCCAGATCCTGATATAAGACGATTATTTTGAGAGGTTAGTCTGCCATCTTCTCAGTCAGCCAGATTTCTGAGTAAAGTCGTATTCCTTGCCTCAACATCTCATCTGTTAGTTAATTGGTCTGTTGTGCAGCGATCAGAGGGAGTCTGGACTGGGTAACAATAGCAGCCCAAGACTACTATCCTTAGAAAGGCGTTCTTGCAAAGTTGGACTTTGTTATCTGGAAACTTGGCTCTCAGAATTTCTCTAGTCACCAGTTAACTAATATAGTTTGTAACACCTAGGATATTTGTGCAAACAATATGGCTTATGCTGAGAATTCCTGCTTTCCTTCCAGAATCTGGAATTCTGGTACTACTATATAAAAGGAATGTATGTGACTAGTACCCAGTAAAAACCTCAGGTGCTGAGTGTCTAATGGAATTCCCTGGATGTGAACAATGCATTCATGTTGCTGCACTTTCATTCCAGAGAGAAATGTATACCCTGTGTGATGCTTCCTGGAAGGAAGAGCATAAGAAAGCCTGGGTATGGATTCTTCCTTACTCCATCTGCATCTTTTCCTTTATAATACTGTTGTTTATCTTTCCTACATTGCTCTCATTAATCTTTACCATGAATACCATTGTATGCTGAGCCCCTTGAATCTTCTAGCAAATCCCTAAAGGTAGGGAAAGATCCTAGGAAGAACAACATAAACAAGGTAGAGGAATAAGAAGGGGGAAAATAAAGATGTTCTTCAATGGCTACAATAAGATACACCTATTAGCATGGAGTACTGGCCTCTAACCTTATGTTCATCATCCCAAGCCACATACTTGTTGCTCTAGGGCACCAACCTGCTTGAAGTCTTCCTACATATAATGTTGTGGCTAAATGTCCATGCTTTACCTTGCTCCCTGCCAAGAGTGTCTCTTCTGCCTAGCCCCTTTCTACCTTGTCTCTTGCCTAGCTAAATCTTTTCCTTCCTTTACGTTTCAACTCAAATTTTACCGGTTCCAGAAAGCCTTCATCAACTCCTCCATGTTTTTTAGGTAGCCCCATTCTGTGATCCCATAACTCCCTGTACATATCTCGTCTCTTCCCTGTCACTCTCAGTAAGGTATAGTCCATGAGAGCAAGATTCTGTATCTTAGTTATCTCTGAATCCCAGCACTCAGCCCAAAGCTCAAGATAAATTGAAATTAAACAATTTTTTTTAAAGCAAGGTACATATGACCATCTAGGTTGTCTGTATTTACTTCCATGTTTTTCTCCGTCTATGCTTTTCTTGCAAGCACTTCTGGGTCTAGATTATGGCCTTAGGGAAAATTTATGCCATGAGTAACAGGTTGTTATCAGTTGAATGGGTTCCTCTTCTCTGTTTTGACCCTTCTTTAAGCTATAGATAATTGAAAGTTGTGAAAAAGCAACAACACTCATCAAATAACAGTGTAATATTTTCTGCACAAAACGACATCAAAGAGGGCATTGATTTTTTCTTCCAAGTTACAAGAGATAATAGACTTAAATAAGAATTTACTTATTACGGCAAGTTGAGCCACTAAGATGAAGAAGCTCAAAGAAAAGGCAGAGGAGGGGGTGGGAAGAACAAAAGGATGGAGAGTGAAGAGGAAGAGGAGAGGAAATATACTTAATAACATATGAAATAGCAAAAATTCTCATTATATTCCAGGAATTTTGGCAGCCTTAACATGGTTCTTTAATATAATCAAAAATTTTTCTACCTCTTTGCTATAGCTTGAGCAGGTTAAAAGTTCACATCTGTATTACTGAGTTGATCTCAAGGAAATAATATTTTGAGATTTAACACACAGGGCAAATTAAGAAAGATCTAATAATACCAAACAGCTCAAATATTTTATTTGTGTAACATTCTACCATTTAAAATAAATTCAGATTCATAGACTGTTTAAGGACCCAGAGAGGTAATTACATTCATCTTTTAGCTACATTCTTCTCCTTCAAGAAAAATATTTTAGAAAACTTTGGACAGCTGTGTGATTAGGAAAAAAAGTTAGGATCAGATTTTGAAATAATTTTAAATAAAAACTGTTCAAAAATAATCATTCAGGAGAATTGCAAGCAATAAAATTACCCTGATACTCCTCATCTTTTATATATATATATATATATATATATATATATATATATATATATATATCTGCCAGGAGAAGCTCAGATATTATTCATGGGTGAGCATAGTTCACATAAATGTTGTAGAGGCAAGAGGTTGAAAATCTCAATACTCAAGTATCTCTTAAGCTCTTTCTAACTCAAACATATTAATTATAAACATTATTTTATTCCATTCATGTAAAATTCTTTGCATAGCTTTATTCAACTTAAAATATTAAAATATATGTACTTAATTCTATAAAATTTAAGAATAACTGAGAATCTATCAAAAATAAACCAAAGACATTATATATAAAAGATATATAACACAGAAAGATATTTATGAGGGTAAAATGACAAATGCATAGATAGATTTAAAAACTAAAAAGGAATATATATCCTATTTTTTCCTACAAGAAACAGAAAGAGGGGCTTATGAAACTAGAGCCAAAACTGAAGTTCAAATAATAAAACAGAAAACTATACTTCTTTAAACATCTAAGAATTTAAAAATCAAGAAATGTGTAAGACAAAAGACTTAGTATGTTTGTGGTCACAGATACATTTCAAAGAAGATCATGCAAAAACCAGCTGGCTGTCAATAAAAATGTTTTAAATAAGATGTACCACAATTAGTGTACATGAACAATTAGTAATTCATGCAGCTGTAGTGTACACAGAAAGCTAAACATACTTACCTAATGGTACGCTATCTAGATCTGTATAAATAACAGCAAAAAGGAAACAAAAAGCAATACTCCAATCAAAACAGATCCAATGTTAAGAACTCCCACATAAAACAAGATTATGTACCATTTATAAGATATGTAGAATAGATGCCATAGCAAACACTTATACATTTATTTTTAAGACAGATATACAGAATGAAGTAATGAAACGGTTAATAATTTAAACAACGAACTTAGAAACATTGTTGATCTTTTTTAATTCATAAAAATTATGTGCTTAATAATGCTAAGTAAGTATTTTTAAGTTACTAATCATTTCCTGTAATGACAATAATTACATCCCCCCAAATTTATACATGCAAATTAAAAAAGGAATAATTATTAAAAGCATAAGTAAATACAGCATCTATTCAATCAAGCTATAGAGGGAAGAGGTAGAGTACAGCATACTCAAAGAGCAAAGTTACCATGCAATTTATTTAACTAAAATTTAATCCAAATTACCTTGTAAAGCATGGCCTAGTAAAGCATCTAGCTCAGGATTTAATTCTGCTTTCTCTTTCAACATATGGAATAAGAGCTGGTTTTGTGTAGCACTGGTTATTTCAGTTTGTTTAAGCCGACCTTCAAGTATTTTAATTTGAGCCTCTTTCTGGGCAGCCTGAAGACCCTATAACATTTCCCCGCAGAAAAAAAATGTATCTTAGATCACACAAAACAGAATCAACTACATGAAGATCTGTATCAAATGGCAAATGCATATGATGTCGGACTTTGACATTAGATAGACCTTGATTATCATCTTTAACATTATCATCTTTAACATTTAAGCAGAAATTGCCTAAGATAAAGAGAGTGCAACTGTATTTGTTCCTGACTTTTTGAGTTGTAAAGAATCATTATTAAATCAAAATTATAACACTGAGTTTGTTTGCACACTAAGAGATTTTTCTTTTACCTTTTCCTTTGTTAAAGCAAAAAAGAAATGATTAAGTTGTTTACGTGTTCTAATACACAAGCAAAATAGATGCGAAGCTAACGGAATTGATGTAAATACTGCTGACTTTTCTTAACTCTAGAGAAAGATAAAAGGAACACTTTTCATTGTAAAATAATCTCCCTCCTTATTACAAAGGAAAGGGTCATTAGAAAAAGATAAACAAAACTGTAATGAATTAACAAAAGCTTAGGTTTTTCAATAATGGCGTAGTTAGATCTTACCTTATTGATGCCCATTGACAGGAAGTGATCTAGAAGGTATCGGGCTTCTGTAAGTGTGCAAGCATTAATGACTGCAGTGACATCCAATGTGTCTCCTTCTTCCTGCATCAAACCAACATATGATGTATCATTACCTTGAGCTGAATGTATTTAACAGAAGACAAACCCTATTGCTTCATGCATTTATTTGATATTATTGGATTAGCTAATGAGATTTCTCAGAAAAGCATAAAAAAATCCCTACTCTAAGAAACATATGGTCTAGTTTAAAAGATAAAACATTTAAGCAGTTAAGAATTCAAGATGGATTAATATATATGTTTTATTAATGATAAATAACATCACACAATCAGCAGAGAAATATAGAAAGCAGGCAGGAAGGGTATACATGCAAAAGCTGAGAATTATATTAAATCATAGATTAAAAAATCCCTTCATATAACAATTCAAGGTGCTTTTAATGACAAAAATATAAAAATACTTCTCATTAAACATTTTTTCTTAGTTACAAACCTTTGCTTCTTCCATCTGCATGATATTGGCTTGACAATCAGAAATGCTATCATTGATATAATCTATATTAGCAGTTAATGACTCCATCTCTTCATTGATGTTAATCACATTTTTATCTCCTTCTCCATTCTCCTTGACTATCTTTTCCCTTCTCTTTGAAAGTTTCTCTCGTCTTTTTGTGAGTTCTTCCCGTTGCTATTGAGAAAACAGATTAGACTTTAAGAAATTATGTTCATCTTGGATCTTGAGAACTTTATGCCAAATGAAATAAGTGAGTTACAGAAGGGGTAAATCCTCCAGGATCCCACTTCTGGGAAGCATCTAAATAGTCAAACTCATAGAAGCAGTAAATAGAATGGTGGTTACCAGGGATTTAGAAGAAGAGGAAATGGGGAATTGCTGGTCAGTGGATATAAAGTTTCAGTTATATAAGATGAGTAAGTTATAGAATTCTTTACAACACTGTGCTTATAGTTGACAACACTGTGCTATACATTTTAAAATGTATATTAAGAGGGCAGAGCTCATGGCATTTGTTCTTACTACAATTAAAAAAAAAATGATGTTCACTATTCATACACAATGCAATCACCACTGCCCAAAAAAACACAGCTTGGCAAATATTCAATTTATCCAGCAAACACATGTAGAAAACAAAAAATAAACAGCTAAGAGAGAGCAAATCTGCTTTCTACTTTTCACACCTTGAGCAGCCTATTCATATCAGCCTCCATATTGGAAATAGTCATTTTCTGCATGATGATGTCTGTGATCCTGCGTTCAAGAAGCTGCCACTTCATGCGAGCTGTTCTAGAAGTAAACACTCGGCCAGTCAATCCTTTCCTTTGATATTTTTTTCTATAATCATATAAAAACATACAAACATAGTTACTTATGTGCTTGTTTGATTATGTGACGCCAAATGATGAGCTGTTTTTCATGTAAGTCCAACATCCAGTGATGGAAAGATTACATCAGTAGGAACAGAAGAACATGCTTACCTGGTTCCATTTGCTGTGGGTGTAGGTAAGGCCTGGACTCTTGCCACAGGAATTCTCATTTTTTGCTGGGCTCCAGCCCTTAATGCATCTGTTTCTACAGCAGCTGCACTGGAACCTGTGTCCTGAACAGGAGTATCAGATGAGCTCAACTTCCGAGTGACTTTCCCAGCCACTTTATCTGACATGGGCCTTACTTGCCGACGAAGGGCTGTAACCTGAAATAGCAATGGAGAATGACTCATTCTCAGTCTATAGAAATACATCATTTATTTCAAAGCCAGAATGTTTCTTCCAAATGGTCAACTTGCCTCTTCTGTTTTGCGACGAAGAACCACTTCTTGGTTTCTTTTTTGGGCTTCTAGAAGTCTAAGTTGATGCTATAAAATAATATTGAATAAGTTAAAATAGTAAACTGAAAAATAAAATACTTTTTACCTCTTCATTTTTACTGTCCCATTTCACTGAGAACTCTAAGAATTCTCAGCAGCATCTGAGCTAATAATCACCTTGCATCCATTACTATGGACTTCGCAGGTGGCACTAGAGTTAAAGAACCCACCTCCCACTGCAGGAGACATAAAGAGACACAAGTTCTATCCTTGGGTCAGGAAGATCCTCTGGAAGAGGGCATGGCAACACACTCTAGTATTCTTGCCTGGAGAATCCCATGGACAGAAGAGCCTGGTGGGCTACAGTCCATGGGGTCACAAAGATTCAGACATAACTGAGTGACTAAACACAACACAGCAGTAATAAAGGGCTTACTATATGCAAGTATCTTCCTAAACACTTCACAAATATCTCATTTTTGTTTTGGTTGCTGGCTGAGGCATGAACAGGAAGAAACACAGTTTAGAATATTTTCAATAGAGGTACCTTACAAGGTATACAATAATTATAAACTCTGGCTTAAATAGAGAGAGAACATATATTAATTGTATTAGCACTTTATAATAACTTTGGAAATACTATGTTGGTTAATAAAATTAACTGGCTACCAATTTGTTTCTAGATAGTCTATATGATAAAGAAGATTATTAATTATTTTAAGCCATTTTATAGGGATATAATTTAGGAAATAATTTTGGACTAAAAATAAAACATGTTCTGGTTCTGTCATTTATTTAACTCTGTGATCATGGGCAAAGTTTGGAGTTGGATTTGATCACAAACATCTCTTCTAGGACTTTAACTCTGTAATGTAACAAATAGCTCTCTATGTTGTGCATCCCAAATTCAAGCAGATGATTCATCTCAAGTTTATATATATTCTTATCTTATCAGACAGGAATTCATTGAGAAAAGGACTCTGTCATCACTGTGACACCTTGCCTATACAATAATAGACATGGAAGGAAAGCTAATAAATCTTTTTAAATTAATGAACTATCTAAAACTAAAATTAACCTATAGTTTCAAGCTTGTTACTAAATTTAATTTCTTCATATTAAAAATCAAATCTCAAGCTCATTCATAATTTTTGTATAGCATACGCAACATATTTGGTTCTCTAAGGATTCAAATTGAATATTACAAGAAACACTTTAGACAGGAGTAGAATATGCACACAAAGCAACAAATTAAAGAGAGCAAGAAGTCTGAAATGGTAGCTTTTTATATGATTAGCTAGAAAAGAGACATCATATGTGTGGATAAAATTCAAAAGTCCAGTCCTGGGAATTAATTGTTCAATACTGATCTCTCTATACACCATATGCTGTTGTTTAATCGTTGTATCCAACTTAGTAATAAAGAAGTAGGTAGCATACACTGTAAGGAAATCATGCCTGTCATCCAAAAATTTCATTAAAAATGAAATAAATGGCCTAAAAGTCAAAACAACCAAAATGCCCGACAATTAAAGAATGGATTAGCAAAATGTGCTCTGTACATATAGTCATTTTAAAAAAATGTACTATTGATATATGCTATAATATGGATAAACCTTCAAAATATACTAAATGAAAGAAGCCAGACAAAAAAGGTTACATATTATATGATTCCATGTATATAAAATGTCTAGAATAGGCAAATACATAGGCAGGAAGTAGATTAGTTGCTGTCAGGAGCCAGGGAAAGAGAGGAATGGGAGTAATTGCTAATTGGTCTGGGGTTGCTTTTTAGAGTGATGAAGATGTTATGGAATGGTGATTGTTGTACAAATTTGTGAACATACTAAATACTTGAATTAAAACTTAATTTTATGGTATATGAGTTTTATCAATTTTTTAAAAAGCAGGAAAAAAAAAGAACAGACCATATGCTAGAGTGTGCTTCCACCTGATTTCAGTAACAATGTACTGACATAAACAAGATCTAAAATCACCAGGTATTAAAAATGATAAAATAGGCTGATTATTAAAATACACTAATATCTTGGGAAAATTAATAAATACATATAGTTATAAATATGGGAGTCATCTGACTAACATATTTATTTTCCTATTTCATTAGTCATTCTCTAGCTCCCTGATTTCATCTTTAGCTCACAAAACAGATTTCTGTTTTCTAAAATATCTTGTATATTCATGTTTTATTTAGGGAGAATTTAGAAAAAGTGGGGGGGAGGGAATGGAACCTAATTGATATTGTGGTAAAGAAGGTGATGGCTCCTTTTTTAAAAAAAAAAAAAGTCATAAATAACTATATTGTCAAAAATTTGGAAAGAAAAAATCCAATCAACTAGAACCTATAATCTTAATACAACTGAATTTAGCATATTGATATGCATCTTTTAAATTTTTCTGTCATTGTAAATAAGCATTCATATATAAAATGTTACTCTATACTTAGTGTTAAATCATAGCCATTTTTCATGTTACTATGCAGTTTCCAAATCCTAATTGTTAACAGATGAATAAATACTCATTAAATGGAATGAATTATAATTTATTTAACTGTTACCCCTACCGTCACATATCTTAGTTGGTTTTACATTTTTCATTACTACAAATAACCTAAAGTGAAGATTTTAACATACTGTAATCTAATTTTTCTTAGTTTAAATTATTTGCTTAGTCTGAGTTCATGGAAACATAATTCTTGGGTCAAAGAATACAAACATTTGTATAGCCCTTTGTAAAGTCTCTTCTAGTGAAGTCTGGTTATTAGTTAAGGAACATTCATAAGAATCTCTGTCTTTGGAACCATCTTAAAAATCACTATTTTACTGCAACTACTTCCTTGGTCTCCCCAGAAATAATCGGTTATTATTTGCCACTTTCTTCCATCTGATCATCTAGGAAATAAGCCTCCAGTAAAACTTTTAGGAATATTATACTGTTTTTCATAAGCTTTTATATTGAATTACTATAATCTACATACTATGCTGCTAAGTCGCTTCAGTCGTGTCTGACTCTGTGTGACCCCATAGATGGCAGCCCACCAGGCTCCCCCGTCCCTGGGATTCTCCAGGCAAGAACACTGGAGTGGGTTGCCATTTCCTTCTCCAATGCATGAAAGCGAAAAGTGAAATTGAAGTCGCTCAGTCGTGTCGGACCCTTAGCGACCCCATGGACTACAGCCTACCAGGCTCCTCCATCCATGGGATTTGCCAGGCAAGAGTACTGGAGTGGGGTGCCATTGCCTTCTCTGATAATCTATATACGATAATAAATGCCACATATAAAAATGCTTTATTGTCCCTCTTTTTCATAAAGTTATCAAAAAAGTCTTCATTTATTGAACAAATTATTGACGTACAGTATTTTTACATAACTGAGTCCACTCACATCTCTTTTACGTTGATCCTTTTTCAGTTGAGCAATCTCTCTGTTTCTTCTAGATTCTGTCAATCGGGCTTTTTCTTGTTCTTCTTTCATTTGTTTCATTAAGCGAACCTAAAATATTAGGTAAATATATCTACTGTGATTACCCTTTTACGATATTCATTAAATAAATCATATGTATGCATGTATACTCTGGATTCTGAATATTGAACCAGAAAAAATGCGGAGTTTTGCAACATGTTAAATGGTCAGTTCTTATTTTTGTAAGATTAATGTATTTATATTTTGAAAATACTTCTAACATATTAATTCAGTGAACCAGTGAAGTTGCTCAGTCGAGTCTGACTCTTTGGAATCCCATGGACTGTAGCCTCCTAGGCTCCTTCATCCACAGAATTTTTCAGGCAAGAGTACTGGAGTAGGTTGCCATTTCCTTCTCCAGGGGATCTTCCTGATCCAGGGATTGAACCCAGGTCTCCCACATTGCAGGTAGACACTTTACCCTCTGAGCTACCAGGGAAGCCCTTTTTAACATATTAATACTTCTACCAAATTACTTACTGTTCTAAGCTTTTTATATTCAATGTCCAGATGTTTTATTACTAGAATAAGTTTTTGGCATTTAACTTATTATCAGTAGTTGTGTGACCTTGAACTAGTTATTTAACCATTCCAGGCTTTGGTTTTCTAATGTATAAAATGGAGGTAATATTTCTATGGAATTGGATTCCTTTGAGAATTCAATGAGTTTATATGCACGCTGTGCCTATAACAGTGCCTGGCACATAGTAAGCACTTGTTATTTTAGCTATTTTTGCTGTCATCAGCAACTATACAACATAATGACCTAACTACTTTTTCGATCATTTCCATACTTTCTATTTTAAGGAAACTACGTTGATTTTCATGGCAAAATGTTAGGAATAATCTATTCTAAAACAAAAACAATAACAGACAAAAATTCACATACTCTCTTTGGTCAAGGGAAAAAAATGTGCAGTTTTTTATACATGGGAACAATAACCACCAAATTCAAGATAGTTGTTACCTCTAAGGGAAAGGAGACTATGATCAGGAAGGGATATATATGAGGTTTTGTACACATCTGTAATATTTAATACCTTAAACTAGACACTGAATATATTGTTCATTGTTATTATCTCTGACTTTTTGCATGTTTGAAATATTTTTACTTTTGCTAATCTGTGTAACAGTTTTAAGAAAATAAAGATAAATATCCATTAAAGTCAGAGAAGTCCTACTGACCACATGATTTTCAGCCATTTCAAAGCAAGACTCCAATAATGGATAACTATAGGAAGCAACTACTAACTGCCAAAGGAAGTGCATCATTTCTAGGTTACAGAAAGAATAAGGAATACAGAAAGAACCAAAATAATTTTTTTTGGTCCCAAATGACACAAATATTACCATCAAACATTAATTGAAAATATAATCAATACCTTAGTTTTCTTCATTTCCATCACATCCTGTTGTAATTTCTTCAATTGTTTTTCATATTGGGACTGATTTTTAAGCAACCTTGCATGCTCTTTCTGAGCTGCCTGAAGTCTCTGCAGTTCTTTATTCATGGCTTGTAGTTTCTTTTCATATTCAGACCTAACTTTTTTTGCCTTTTCTTCTGAGTAAGATTCGACTGAGCCTAAATGACCAAACAATACTTGTATTTGTTTTTGTGAGATACAGATATTTATTTTACAGATTTATAATTCATGACCTTAGAGAAGAGCTACTTCCCAAATACAAACCTCAGGAGGCCAGGGTGTCTTTTAATTACTCTCTCTTTTAATATTGATTCTTACTTAACAGCCATTGAATTTTTATCTTTCTAATTTAAAAAACATCCCCAGCATAAATCAAGGCATTAAAACAATTAGCCACAACTTTGGGGAAAAAAAAATAGCCTAGACAGATACTAGCATGAAATAACAAAATGAACAGTAATATTGAACATAATCAGATAAATTAGCATTTAATGTGACTTCTAATATAATTTTTTTTCCTGTAAAGGAAGATAAGATAAAAATCCAATGTGACAATTTAGTCTGAACTTTAATTTGAATTAAATATAATTCTTACCTAAGTTTTGAAGCACTTGGTCTCTTTCAAGCTGTGTGTCCCGAATTTTATGTTGTAGCATCATTAGCTTCTCTTCATACTGTTTTTTCAGCGTCTGCAGTCTTTTCTGACTATTTTCTAGTTCATCAATCAGCTTTTGCTTGATTGCAATTTCACAAGTAATGTTTGCTAAGTCTGCTTGATAATTGGCTGGCATAAAAGAAAAAAACAAAAACACTGGATAGGCTATAATCAAAGCATGAAAATCATCTCTACTTCAAGTATTCACTTGAAAGCTGCAAGGAAAATATCCTGAGTATACCAAAAACTAAAAAAGTGGCAACAAGATAAAGAGTGTTCACATTGGTCAAAGACAAGAAATACCACTGGTTCCAAATAAAAATGGAAGTCACATAATGACTAACTACAATAAAAGATGAGTCTTGGAGGGCATACAAGGATGAGATGGAGAGTGCTTAAATTTTTCAGTCATGTTTTAACAAATTTCCCAAAATAAATTTTTGTCCTTGCACCAAAGGACAAATACCTTTTTCATCTGATTCAGAATCTGATTCATCAGAGCTTTCACCCCCTTCAATGTCATCTTCTTCCTCCTCCTCTTCCTCTTCCTCATCTTCATGATCACTCACTTCTTGACTTTCTTCCTAAAATGTGATGTAAAAAGTGTCCATTAATAGCACAATATTGGCAAAGTAAACTGATTACCTCATTAAGAGAGACTACACAACAGAATTAGAAAAAAAATTTTACAATTTGTATGGAAACACAAGACCTCGAATACCCAAAGTAATCTTAAGAAAGAACAGAGCTGGAAGAATCAGGCTTCCTGACTTCAGACTATACTACACAGCTACAGTCATCAAAACGGTATGGTACTGGCATAGAAACAGACATATAGATCAATGGAACAGGACGGGAAGTTCAGAAATAAACCCATACACTTATAGCCACTTAATCTATGACAAAGGAGGCAAGAATATACAATGGGGAAAAGACAGTTTCTTCAATAAATGGTGCTGGGAAAATTGGACTGCAGCATGTGAAAGAATGAAATTAGAACACTCTCTGTCACTATATACAAATATAAATTCAAAATGGATTAAAAACCTAAATGCAAGGCCAGATACTATAAAACACTTAGAGAAAAATATAGGCAAAACACTCTGACATAAATCACAGCAAGATCTTTTTCAATCAACTGTCTAGACTAATGAAGACAAAAACAAAAATAAACAAATGAAACCTAACTAAACTTAAAAACTTTTACACAGCAAAGGAAACCATAAACAAAAAGACAGCCTTCAGAATGGGAGAAAATATTTGCAAATGAAGCAATTGACAAAGGATTAATCTCCAAAATATACAAAGAGCTCATGAAGCTAAATATAAATATCGAAAAACAAACAATCCAATCAAAAATGGATGGAAGACTTAAATAGAAATTTCACCAAAGAAGACATACAGAAGGTCAACAAACACATGAAAAGATGCCCAGCTTCACTAATTATAAGAGAATGCAAAATCTCACACTGGTCAGAGTGGCTATCACGAAAAAAAATCTACAAAGAATAATGCTGGAGAAGGTGTAGAGGAAACTCTCTTACGCTATTGGTGGGAATGTAAATTGGTAGAGACACTATAGAGAGCAGAATGGAGGTTCCTTAAAAAACTAACAATAGAGCTATCACATGACCCACCAATCCCACTCCTAAGCATATATTTGGAGAAAACCATAATTCAAAAAGATTCATGCTCCCTGTTCATTGTAGCACTATATCTAATAGCCAGGACATGGAGACAATCTAAACGTTCATTGGCAGAGGAATGGATAAAAAAAGTGGTACATATATACAATGGAATATTGCTCAATCATAAAAAAGAACAAAATAGTACCATTTGCAGAGATATGGGTGGTCTAGAGATTATCACACAGAGTGAAGTAAGTTAGAAAGAAAAAGTATAGTATATTAATACATGTATATGGAATTCAGAAAAATGATAGAGATGAATTTATTTGTAAAGCAGAATCACAGATGAAGAGAACAAATGTATGGTTACCAAGGAGGTTGAGGAGAGGTGGGATGATTTGGAAGATAGGGAGAGACATATATATATACTACAGATAACTAACGAGAACCTACTGTATATCGAATGGAAGTCTACTTAATGATCTATGGTGACCTAAATGGGAAAGGGAAAGTGAAAGTGAAGTCGCCCAGTCATGTCCGACTCTTTGCGACCCCATAGACTGTAACCTATCAGGCTCCTCTGTCCATGGGGTTTTCCAGGCAATAGCACTGGAGTGGATTGCCATTTCCTTCTCCAGCGGATCTTCTTGACTCAGGGATCAAACCCAGGTCTCTCGCATTGTATACAGATGCTTTACCGTCTAAACCACCAGGGGAAAGATATCTAAAAAAGAGTGGATATATGGATACATATAACTAACTCACTCTGCTGTACAGCAGAAATGAACAACATTGTAAAGCAACCACATTTTAGTAAAAAAATAAAATAAAGAAAAAACAAAAAATAAAAATCAGTTAGAATTTTTCTTTTTCCCTCAATATTATGGAGTGTGCCTAGCAGTATGATTTAATTTTGCCCCGCCTCTATTATGATACTTCACATATTAAAATTTGCAATCAAGTCTCACTAAATAAATACAAAAAAGAGAGACTGTGTGATTATGAAGTATAAGAGCATAAAAATTTCACTTCTTGGTAAAATAAATCAATACACAATTTTAAGGTTATTTTATAATAACTTTGTCTTAAATCAAAGAGTACTTTATCTCTTAGTACTCTATCATCCCATAGAAAATGTTTTCATAATGCATAAGACTATAAGTTGCTAATATTTCATAGCTCACATTTCTGAAGAAAAGAAATCCTCAAGAAAACAGTTTAAAATGGATGCATGATAACTGATTCTCTTTTCTACATACAGGTTAGCATAGTTATTAGCAACCAAGAATAACCTAATCCAGGAACTCAAAATTCCAGGCTCATTCTTTCATACTTACAACTTCTAATTCAATGTTTTCTCTTTCTGAAATATTCTTTCCTTCTTTCTTCTCTTGGTCAGTGTCTGTATTGTCCTCTTTACCAGCCACACTTCAAAAAAAAGAAACAAAAGCGTACAGTATTAAAGAGGAAAACTGTTCACTTTTCTCCTTACAGATTTTTAAAAACCATCAATTATTTCTGAAAACAAATGAGAAGAGTTCATCATTTAACAAAGAGCAAAGTTATGTCTGATGCTTCAGAGGAAAATAGAAACTGCCATTCAACTCATAGTGTAATGAATTTATATAATTGGAGAAAATCTTATTTTCTAGAAACACCGAGGAATAGATTATAACCTGGAGCATGACACCTGATAAGATATCTAAGAGCTACTCACAGTAACATTCAATAAGCTAGAATGCAGGCAAACTAATTTCAGTGGAAATTTAAAATAGTTTTGTTTTCTCATCTAAATATATAAATTTTTTCTCATCTTTATACAAAGATATAGAAACTTCATTTTTATCAATGTCCTAATACATTTAAGGATAAATCTGCCCATGGTAGGTTTGTTTACACTATCTGCATCTGTCGTTGTGTTCAGATTTCCCCTGGTAATAGCACTGGCTCCTTTCTCCTAGGTCATCCCTGTAGCACAGGGCTATTTTTCATAATGTTCTCACAGAAATGGATCTCCACACATCAAAACTGTCTGAAGTTCAGCCTGACCACTGATTTAATAGGAAATTCAAGGATCTGCCACAAGATTCACCAACTGAACAAAAGTCTCATTTTCAGGTATCAGTACAATAGCTCTAACTGCATGCTGCTGCCGCTACTGCTGCTAAGTCGCTTCAGTCGTGTCCGACTCTCTGTGACCCCATAGACGGGCAGGCTCCCCTGTCCCCTGGGATTCTCCAGGCAAGAACACTGGAGTGGGTTGCCATTTCCTTCTCCAGTGCAGGAAAGTGAAAAGTGAAAGTGAAGTGTCTCAGTCATGTCCAACTCTTAGCGACCCCATGGACTGCAGCCTACCAGGCTCCTCTCTCCATGGGATTTTCCAGGCAAGAGTACTGGAATGGGTTGCCACTGCCTTCTCCAAACTGATGTCAAATAATGTTATAGCTAAACTACTTCAGCCCTAGTAGAAGTTAGGGAAGCCCTAGTAGAAGCCCATGAGAAAAAGAAGAGTCCCCAACAAGAAAAAATTTTAAATAGTTAAAATCACTCTGATCCTTCTTGGTTTAGCAACCATGATTAATCATGCACAGAAGTTATACTTCTGTTTGTCAGACTCATATATTTTTATCAAGCTAGATAATATTAAGAAAATGAATTTCAAATGAATCTACATGTGAATATTTTCTTCTTGTGCTTTAGTAAACCTTTTTAAATCATTAAGAATAAAAAGAATATTTGAATAAAGCAATATTCTTGAAATAAAATTTCCTTAGAAACAGTTTTAAAATTTTATTAGAATGTCTTTATAACAGCTATCATTTCTTTCAGATATTCAGGTCCATTAAATAACTGCCCTAATACATGGACTTACTTTTAGCTTCTAGGCTAAAAAATTAATCTTATGTAGGCCCTGCTATTATTATTAATCTGTAATGTTTAACTCTAGCTCCCAATTCTCAGAGACATTTCTGAACTCAGAAAAGATGAATATAAATACTTTTCCTTTGAAAATTCTTAATTTTCATAATTCTTAATTTATGTTTATTTAGGTAGTTATTTCTTTAATTTCTATCTTCCCCACTAGATTGTTTAAGTCTCATGAGGGTAGGGATCATGTCTGTTTGGCTTAGCATTACATGCCCAGTACCCATGGTATGTGCATAATAAATGCACATGAAGGATTTATTAAACATATTCATCCCTATGACTGTGCATGAGCACCTCTGTTTGGCACCTCTGCCTGGTACCTCTGCCTGACTGAGTCTCACATACTAATTATGTTGGAGTAAAATTGTATAAATTAAAAGATGCATAAAAATGCATGGAATACAGCACATATTTAGAGTGAGTAGAAACTACTAGCAAGAATATCAATTAACTGGAGAGGAACCAAGTAAACTACAGCAAGGTTCCAAGAGTTTGTTAAATCACTTGTTAGAGAAAAATGCTGAATATACTTGAATGTTTATCATACATCACTTAGGATGTTGATTTTTCATCATCATGCATTTCAAGATGGAAATTTAGAAAGAAATTCCCCCTCATCCAGTCATCTGACTCAAAGGCCAGCACCTTTGAGTCAAGCAGTGCTATACTTGAGATAGACCTAAGGCTTAGAGCTAGGAAAAAAGCATGTGCATGGAGATATTTCTTACTCCCTCTTCTATGCAGTTTCCCTTTTCATCTGCAGCTGTTGCAACATACAATTTTTGTTATTATCAGTTCCTTCATTACTTCAGGTTCCAGCACAAATTTCCTTTTATTCAGGTTTATAGCCTTGTTCCAGATACTTGACCTAACACACTCTCCTACTTCCTCCAAATCACCAGAGTCCAGCTCAACAAATGTTACTTCCTCTTACATATGAAATTAATTCATACATTATAAGCTATTTGCACCAATTCTGATGCAGAAAAATCAGCAGTAAGTTTACGTTATTAATTTACCCTATATCACTTAAAGCTTCAGCTATTAAAGTACAATTTGATATTTAATGGTTATATACAGCAAATATTCATGCTTTCCTCAATAAACTGGGAAAATTTTATATCTAAAATAACTGTCTAAGCAGCAATGAAAAATATGTAAGTTTTCACTTGCCATAGAATCAGAATCTTTGATCTGGAAGACTAGTGATCAAGTGACTTAAAACCTTTGACATCTTGACCACCAACGTCAACATCTCTGTTGACAATGGAAAAAAGAAACTTTGCCATGGGGAAGTTTATCAACTCAAGGGGACTTAAAACCAGGTGTCATGACTCCAAGGCCAGTATCCTAGAACATTGCCTTAAAGTTTGGTTCACAGAGAGAGAAGCATCAGCATCATCCAGGAGCTTGTAAGATATGTAGAATCTCAGGCTCCACCTCAGTCCTATTGAGTTAGAATCTTCGTATTATCAAACTCCCCAGGTTATCTACATGCACATTCATGTCTAAGAAGCCTTGTCCTAAAATACCAAATAATTCTGCTTTTGTTATCCATTAGGGATCATATAAATATTAGAAGCAAACTCTGTTCATTAAGTACATTTAAAGGACTTAACTACTTGAAGGTGGGAAAATGTTTCTATTACACTACTTTAACTATACATTTTATTTTGATCTTTCAAAATAGAAAATTTTTCACATTTTATTGCCCTAATTTAATCCCAATGATAAACATAATATCCTAACCATAAACTAATTAGATGAGTCCTAAGATAACTTACAGATAGAATTATATTCTAACTATGTGAAAGTGAAAGTGAAGTCACTCAATAGTGTCCGACTCTTTGCCACCCCATGGACTGTAGCCCACCAGGCTCCTCTGTCTGTGCGATTCTCCAGGCAAGAATACTGGAGTGGGTTGCTGCTGGGAGCCAGCGTGAGGAATCCCACCCATGATAAGGTCATGTGGAGAGGCCTGATGGGCAAGGCAAGTCAGGCCTCAGGGTTCCCCCTGGAACTTCCTGAGCATGTACCCCCAAAACCAGAATCTGCCTGCCTTATTGTACTGTGCTTTTCCACTCTTCTGACACACTCTGGAAAAAGTTAACTCAGGGCTTTAGTCTTCTGCATTTAAAAGGGATGTTTCAGTTCAAACCCCCTCTGATAACTCTCTAGCTTGCCTAACAGGTTCCCTTGGACTTTTTACAGCTTGAGAATTGCTTACAGGCCCCCAACCGCGAGCGGCACAAAGCTTAAAGCATCTTAAAGATACAGAGCCTTTTCTAAAGAGCTAAAAATCATATTGGTGATGGGTTTTCACTGTTGACTCAATGACTGCCACCAGGCCTCCATATTCTTTATCTTTTAGGCACCTGGGAGGATATTAATCAATGTAATCGGGATATGGAAAAAGGTATATAGTAGTTTTGATGTTAGCAACACTAGACTTTTGAGTTAATTACTTTTCTTTTGTTATAAATCACTGTACTCCTTTTACTTGTTATAAATTGCTGTATCTTTGCTATGTAAGAATAAACTTTATTTAGTGCTTTCTGAGAGTGGCACCGGACTTTGGGAAGATCAACACAAATAAGTCTTCTGGTTGACAAACCCTTATCAGAAAAAAGGCTGCAAAATGTTAATTGGCCCTTTAGCTGGAAGATGATGTAAATCACCTAAGACTTGTGTATACAACTAGGTATGCAGAGAAAAAAGCCTGGTTTTGATAAGAGTCTGGGCTGCTAACGCTGCATAATTTTGTATTACCCATTGGTCTCTATGTACAATCAAAAAGATATATAAAAGGCCTTTCTAGACAATAGAGGCTGGGCCAGTCATTGGAAGGACTGGTTTCCCCGTGTCTCCTCTTTACTCTAATTTCAGGCTGAATTCCCATCTGGGACATGGAGGCTTGCCATGTCTACTTACTTGGCCCAGTTTCTAAGATCCATGAGCGAGGGAGCCCAAGGCAGGGCACTCTCCGATATACAAACAGATGCCAGTGGCCTAATGTAGATGGTGCAAATCTCTTGTCCTGAGATTTTATTGGCTTTCCACGTAAACCAAGTTATTCAGAGTCTTTTCTCCACTTAATTTTCCTACTACACTATTTCTTCCTAATCTAATATTATATTTCTGATTAAATAAATAAATAAGTTTTTTCCTCGCCTACTCTGTCTCCCCTTCAAATCACCCTAGATCCACCGGGGCTGGACCCCAGCAGGTTGCCATTTCATTCTCCAGGAGATCTTCCCAACCCAGGGATCGAACCTGGGTCTCCCGCAATGCAGACAGATGCTTTACCATCAAAGCCACTGGGGAAGTTCATTCTAACTATAGAATATATTAAATAAGTTCTAGAATAAATTATAGAAACTTTAGAATACAAGCTTCCCTTGTGGCTCAGCTGGTAAAGAATCCACCTGCAATGCAGGAGATCCAGGTTTGATCCCTGGGTTGGGAAGATCCCCTGGAGAAGGCTAGGCACTCCTGTATTCTGGCCTGGAGAATTCCACGGACTGTATTGCAAAGAGTTGGACACAACTGAGCGACTTTCACTAGAATACAATATGTAGAATATAATTGTGGAATGTAGATTATTAAATAACTTAAAGAAAATATAATTTTAAGGTTCTAGCTATTTAAATTAAGAGATTAGTTTAACTAATTGTTGCAAAATAAAAGTTCTCAAAAGGCTTATTTTAAGTAAGAAAATTTATAAAGTGGTGCTTCTAAAATATTTCATATTATTTTGAAATCAGTTTATGTTAATGATTTTGATTATGTAATCAGGAGATGTTTAGTAAAATCAATAGAATTTCTAATAAGTAAAACAGTACTTGACACATGGTTAAATAATCATAGTACTAAATGAGTAAACTGCAAATTTTTATTATTTTGAGAGTTCAGAACTGTGCTTCTAAATTTTGCTCAAATATCAAATGGAAAAAAAAAAAGAAAAGATCCTGCTTTTGATGTTCACTTTAGATACATTTAAATAGCAAAACTTGTTTTTCTTATTCAACCTTAAATATGCCTTATAAATCTTGTCTGTAGCAAGGCCACAGTTTCCTTTTGCCTGTTGCCATTTTAATGTTGTTTTCCCAACAAAGATACATAAAATAAGGAAGTGAAGAGAAAGAGTCCACCCATAACTTAGCATGTGCTCCAATAAAATGTCAGTTCCCACCAAATTAACAAATCTCTGTCTATTCACAGGTTTCCAAAAGATATGTTCTAAAAGTCTAATGGTGGGGTTCTTGGGTCATTTTTAGTCACAAAAATTATAATAGTCAATATTAAATTCACATGAAATTGCCTGAATTTTAACTCACATAACTGGTGTGGGCTTTTTTCTCAAAAAGTAATTTTCACATTTTCAATGTTTTTGTTAATTTTATAAGATCATCATTATTTTTAGGAACACCCAGCTAATATAGTCTGAAATATAATTCTACAACACATATCCTTGTGAATGGCAACTAAGTATTTAAATGACATTTTAATAAAAAACCTGGGAAATATTCCAACCTTCTTTCTTCTCGATTGCTTTCCTCAAGTTTCTGTAGCCTTCAAAATCACGAGGCACAGTATTGGAAGGCCAAGCCAATGAAGGACAAACCAGACAGTAAAAAGCGAAAGTGATAAGAAGGTAAAAATGATACATGAGCTTGAAGACTTTAAAATAAATTTTAAAAGATATCATCAAAGGACAATACACAGTAAAAAGGCAATACATTTTGTATAAATAAAAAGTAAGTAGAAAAACAAGCAGCACTATATCTAAGAAGAGTATATAGACTATTAGTTGAAATCACTCAGCAGTAAGATGTACATTCTCAACTTATGAAGCTGATAAACAGTACAAGTACTTGGATGCCATAGCTTTCTTAACCTGAAATGGATCAATTTTCTCAGCTTCCAAAGGGGGGTGGGGGTGGGGAAGCTCACTTTCAATGATACCATCTTCCTTTTAAACCTTTACAAAAGACTTTTTTATGGCATCATTTAAAGAGCTTCAAAAAGTAATGCCTTTATACCATAATATGAAAATACCATTAATACTATATACTAGGATACTAATTTTTAAACTTGTTTATAATTTTAATATACTACACATGAACATCACTAAAAATTCTATTTCAGAATTATATATGAAATGGTATTATGGTCAAATGAATATGGTTGTTATGATATCAGTGGAAAATTATAATTTTATTAACTGAAATTAATATCACTGTATTAATTACTAGACTATCAAAGGTTATATCTAAGGCAAAGGCAGCAGGAAAATGGGAAATGTAGTACTTTTCATTAGTAAGATTATTTTTTAACCAGGAAACTATGAGAAAAACTATAAATATGTATTTAGAAGTTTGAAGTTTAAAGAATATTCAATACACAGAATTGGGAATCTTTACTCAATGGAATGTACTGAATATCCATTGTCTCTCATGTAGACAAAAAGATATAGATAGATGTGCTAGGCTCTGATTAAGCATATAGCAATCTTTACATAGTACACTTCTGCTTGCAATTCCAAAAGTACTTTTCAGAATCATCAATGTTTTTAAACAAAGAGATGGAGTCTTAGTAATACATTATTTCATCAAGGCATTTCTCATTTTAATTTTATAATGTGATTTTAATTCACAGGTCTGTGAATGTTTTCACAATCAACATATAAACTGCTATTGCAAGAAGAGACTAGCAATCTTTCTGAGAAAAAAAATTTCGGAGTGATATTCATCAGGGATCAAAATGTCCAGTACAATGGCTAAAAAAGGGAAAGAAAAGCCATTGCTTAAGAAATCTCTAGAGTTTCTAGAGTTTCAACCTGACACCACTAAATACAAACATAATGCAGTCTGATGAATGAGTGATTTTTTTATTGATATAATGCAAATCATTTAAAGCTAGATATCCAAAATATGGGGATTACTGTGTGAAAGGCAAATTTTATTTATCCACATACACAAAAAAAGCAAAAAAAAAAATCTAATTTAGGCTTATGCTGACTATAATGAGCTCTAATGGCTCAAAGAATATGGTTCTCTGGCACACAGCCCTAATTTTCTATTTTCAACAGGAAGAAATTTTGTTAACCTTACATAAGAGAGCTATATTAAAACATATGGATGATGAGAGCTAATAAACAGGTAAACTTTAGATGCCTTCCCAATTGCTTCTTTAAAAAAAAATTGCAATCAATAGTTCCAAAAGACAGTAGAGGAGCAGAGATATAAACTAATAATCTGATAATTCTCCATAATTTAAAGGAGTACGGTCTTTATTTCATTTAGTTCCATTATTATGTTTCTTCCAAAGTTAAATGGCGTGGGGGACCTGTGACAAATCTTGCTAACCATTCTAACATTTGTATAACTAAATAATAAATATAGGCAATGTTGCCTATTCAATTATTCTTCCTTACCTGCTTACTATCTATACTTGGATTATTTTACAGTTCAACAGAAAATAAGCACAGAAAGGCAGAAGAGCCAACCTTAAACCACACATATTAACAATTGGTTGTAGTTTAGATAAAAACTTTGATGCAGAAGAGGGTGAAACGTTCACATAAAACATGATTTAGGGCATACTCCTTGAAAACAAACAGCTTCTGACTTAAAAATGATATAGTTACCATTCTTCCAACCAACACTTACAGTGTCAGAGGCCCTGTAGTAACTACAACCAAATGCTAACAACACAAAACAAAGTAAATTAAAAGACATGGAGCTTCTAAAAATTTTGCAGATTCAGTGGGAGGAATGAAAGCAGCTATGAGAACTGGGACAGCTGAGCAAAACTGAACCCAAAGGCCAAACACCAGATAGGTTTTGGAAAGTCTCAGCCAAAAAGGGGTGTAAAAAAAAAATCTTCCCAATACCATTTAATTTTTTTTTCCTCATGAGATTTCTGCCCACATTTTCAATAGTTGGATTAATGCTTTCTCTTTCAAAATTACAAATCTCCCTAGAGGAATCTTATTAGTAATAAGTCATTTCCATTGGCATGAGTTCCTTTAGTTAAATGGCTTTGTTTCCAACTTTGAATTTAAGGAGATGAGAGAAGTAGATGATTTTGAAGTTGGGAGTGCTTTGGGCTAGGGAAGAATGACATGAGAACTGACCTCATAAGGATGGAATGAATCAAGGCACCATTGGGACACAGGAGATCAGTAAGTAGGAATAAGAGAGACTGGCTAAGGCAGAAATTCATTTTTTCCCTCTGCTTTCCTTTTCCTATTCCCTTTTGAATTGCTTGTATTATACTATAAAATGAATAAATATCGTTTTATGTGTGTGAGGAAATCTGGACATCGTACATTTGTAACAATTTCTAGGGAAAAATTAGTTCCAAGTTGCAAACAATTTTAAATGGAACTCACTGTATATGCAAAATTGAGGTAGCACCAAATCTTGCAATGCTCTATTTGATAAATAAATAAATAGACAGCATGTAAGACAACTCAACCAGAATCAACACATCTAAACAGGACCTACTGCCTCCAAAGAGTTCCTACAGAGATTAATCATTAACTTCAGCAAAGCTGCTATCATTCTAAACATTTCTGGACCTCTTTGTTTCAACAGTAGCAAAAGACCCATTAGCTAAAATGAGAGCTTACTAACATTTTTAAAATAAGAATTTATATTACATATACATACAGCTAAAAGTTACTGTTGATAAATGAAATGTTTTATCAAACTGACTAAAATAGTAATATTTATCAATCAAAAAGCTTACAACTTTGCATTGTTACAAAAACAACCTGTATCAAAGGTATTAATTTATGGTACCTATAATCACTATAAAAATGTCAAAAGAGCCTAGGTTTCTAATGGGATTCCTATTATTTATTATTCATACCCAACAGGTGACCATGGTAACATCTCTAAATTTACCTCAAAAGGAAAGAGCAGAATCAACTCATGACCTTGAGAAATATATCCTTGCTTACTGTTCATGAACCCAAACTACCTACACCTTTAAAAACAAGTCATACCATTTCACATTTTGACCAACTACACATCTAAATTTTACAAATAAATGATAAGTTGTATGCAAAGGTCTCATTTTCATTTCCACAGTATGTTGAGTCACACCAGTTTTGATAATTCTGTGAACACTATTACAGTTTTAAGTGCCCTACATAAAAACTAATCATTATATATTTCTAATGCTGCCATAATCAACCACTCAAGCAATACCTATTAAGACATTAGTATCTCAAGGATGCAACTGCAATTACAATGCTCCTAAGACCATAGATGTGCAATTCCTGGTCTTAATTATTCTAATAATCCCTGCTTAACTCAAGGACACACAGCAGAATTAATTCTGAGAGTTTGAATCTTTAACAACTTTAGTCAACAAACTATTCAAGGAAGATATGCCTGGTTGCCAAAATAAATGTCTAAATAAACAGAGCAAAGCTGCACTAGATTAAATGTCAATAATAATTATAAAAAGTACACTTCTGTAACAAGCTATTTAACAAATAAGATATCCTATTCCCCTTTGGAATATCTAGCCAAAAATGCTTAAAATTAATTTGACCAGCATGTTTAAAATATATTCTATGTAAGTAATTTGACTGCACCATAGAATAAATACGTAAACATGTACACAATTTATGAGGTCTTAACCACTCGCACATTACAAGTGGTTATATTTTAATTTTCCTCCTCTTCTTTGCATCCAGTTGATTTCAGAGGGAGATACTACCAGGATGCAAGGAAAAGGAAACTTAGAGCAGTGGTGAAAAGCTGAGTAACTCCTTGTTGGAAGAGTCAGAAAGTCTGAAATAACATAAATAACTTTGACATAGTCAAATTAGAAGTCCTGTTGAAAATACTTAAGAGACCAAATGACATTAAATGACAGCCTGATGAATTAATTTAGCCTTTAGTTGAACTAATCTAGACAGGAAGCAAAATATATCAATGAGACTATTTAACTGCATTAGAAAATGGAAAAAAATGAAAATACTAAGTAATGATAGAACAAACTTTGCAGAAAAGATGAATGGAATGCAAAGGCAGCTATTTGAAGAAATAAGACAATAATTTCTAATAGTAATTTTACCTTGCCATAGTCTAAATAAAATTCACTACCGTATCATTGTAATTAATTTTTTACATATAAGGAAGAGATAAATCTTTAAAAGTATATAATTATAATCTACGTTAAATGACATTTCATTTTTTAATATGAGGTTATATATACTCATTGCAACTGCAAATTAAAAATATCCTTAAAAGTGAGAAGAATAGAGATTCATATAGAACTGATTTTATAATACTACCTTTTTTTCTTCTTCTTTTCTTTTCTTTTCAGCTTCTCTAAATCTTTCTTAGCTAGGTCTATAATCTCAATGGTCTCTTTATCTGAGGATACTATAGTAGGGGAGAAAGCTGATGATCCACTGAAATATGGTGATCTTGATGTGGCTCTTGTCAAGTTTTTTCGAAGATTCTCATTCACTGCTTCACTTTCTAATAATTTTGCCCTAGTGAATAAAAACATATTTCAGTTGTAAACATTTTATTACTGTGGTACATAATACATAAAATTTACGTCCCTAACTGTCTCTGAAGTGTACAGTTCTACAGCACAAAGTACATCCATACTGTTTTACAACCACTGCTACCATCTACCTTCAGACTTTTCCATCTTCTCCAGCTGAAACTCTGCACCCATTTTATAAAATACACTTTAACTTCTCATTCCCCTCTCCTCCCAGTCCCCAGCAACTACTATTCTACCTTTTATCTTTACAAACTGGACAACTCTAGGAATAAATGGAGAACACATTAAATGAGTTGTTTTGCAAGCTAAAACATTTCCCAAAACGTATTTCAACACTGCTACAAGGTACAGCTTTTTTAACAAACATGTTCATAAACATTAGTGTTTGAGATATTTTTAAAAATTTCCTGATTAAATCATTATAAATTTGAAGTAACATTCTATGCTCAAAAGTGCCAGTGATAATTAGATTACTTGCATTCTGGCCAATACACACTCGGTATTCTGGCTTTGTAAACCCATCATTTAAACTTAAAATGTACAAGCAGCATGGTTCCCTTCCTTCCATTCCTTATTGATCACACTATAATAACATTTCCAAATAGCTAGTCAAACATACCCCTAACTGGCTGAAAGATATCTGGTTCCTGAATATGGTAAGGAAAAAGACAAAAATCACCAAGGAAACCTGAGTCTGATAATTGAAAACATTCTTTTGTTTGCTCAAGTGGTCCTCACAATGACAGGAGAATAATGCATGTGCTGTTAGTAAAATGCAAAAACACTGAATGATGAGATCCTAAAAGAGCCTTGATTCTTGAGATTACAAGGGATTCAGAGACTACTCTAGGCCAGTTCCTTAAGTCCATTTAATTTAAACCACCATAAACATGATTATCTACCTCAATATAATACATTTCCCAGGTCAATTTGGTGCGAGGGTGACTGCGCATATGCTAAGTCACTTCGGTGGTGTCCAACACTATGCGACCCTATGGACTGTAGCCCATCAGGCTTCTCTGTCCAGGGGATTCTTCAGGCAAGAATATTGGAGTGGGTGCCATGCCCGTCTCCAGGGGGCCTTTCCAAGCCAGGGATAGAACCCATATCTGTTACGTTTCCTGCATTGCCAGGCGGGTTCTTTACCACAAGCACCACCTGGGAAGGCCAAGAATGATTGAGGCAGAGCTAAAGGAGAAAATGCAACGTACCAGTACTACCTATTACTACTAGCATGCACTCATCTCTGTCTCAAAACTATATTACTATGGACATTTGCATAAGTTCAAATGTTTCAGAGGAAGATGCTAGATTATTCGCAGCTACTGAGCTCTAGAAGACACAGTCAGCTCTGTGTTTTTTCACTGTCTACCAAAATTATTCCTGGAACTGCTGCAATCAGCTAGAGACAGAATATACACAAATCAGTGAATGTATTTTATGTGTTCTATACATTCTTTAATGAAATTGTTTTACTTTATATTCAGTGTTGCAACAGCTACAATGTTTTAAAATTGTTAAATTTTTTAAAATTTAAATGTTTACAGTTGTTTACAATTTAAATGTTTAAAAGTGTTAAATGTACACACTTCTAAGTTAAATGATTTCAAAATCAATTTAAAGAAGATTCTGAATATAATGCTGTTATTTTTTAATAAGAAGTCAACCTAAGTATAAAAACTCAGCTTAATGATAAAAACTCAAAGTCAAAATTTACACTTTTTCATATTTTCAATATCTAGCTAGAGCCTGAGTACATAATAATGAATGC